>NC_133778.1:48666721-48679174 GCF_003597395.2 Chelonoidis abingdonii | reverse complement strand
ACTGTGCCTAGTGTGGCCGCATGAAATCGAATTTATAATATCAGTTTTATAAAACCGATTTTAGCTAATTCGATATTATCCCGTAGTGTAGACGTGGCCTTACACTTGCATGGGAGTAGTAACACAATTTATTTTTTCTTTTTTTTTTTCCAGAGAAGTTTAGTACCTATTTCTTCTTTTCCCTTTCATAAGAGCAACAACAACAACAAAAACCACTGTCTCCCCCCTAGCCTACAAAAATTAAATAAAGAATTAATATTAAGTTGCAATTGACTCATAAAAAAGAAAAAGAGACTCTGATGGGCCACTTAAATCTCATCCTGCAGTACAGCATCTCTGGCTTTACTTTGCTTTAAGCTGCCATATTCATTGTCAGCTTTTGTCCTGGAGCATTATATGAGATTTTAAGTTTTCTTAGTTTCTTTTCAAGCACTGACTGTTCCAGTGTGATCATTGATGTTGACCCTAGCTCAAGATGAGTTTTTAAATAGGATAATTTTGGGGTGTAGGCAGGCCAGGGCTGGCTCTAGCCATTTTGCTGCCCCAAGCTTGGTGGCACGCTGCGGGGGGCGCTCTGCCGCTCGCCGGTCCCATGGATCCAGTGGACCTCCCGCAGGCATCCCTGCGGAGGGTCCGCTCGTCCCCCGCTCCAGTGGACCTCCCGCAGACGTGCCTCCGGATGCTCCACCGGAGCTGCCTGCCACCCTCCCGGCAACCGGGAAAGCGCCCCCAGCGGTATGCCACCCCAAGCACACGCTTTGCGCGCTGGGGCCTGGAGCCGGCCCTGAGGCAGGCATACACACCCACAAAATACAGGTTTTTTTCCCCTTAAGAGCAACAATTCCTGTGGTGTAATCTTTCTTCTGTATGCCTTGCAGAAATGAAGTGCTGGCAGACTGGCAGTAAAGCAAAATTTACTAGCACCTTGTTCTCTGAAGTGCTGTATGCCAGGCTAGGCCTCGCACAGAGGTCAAGTTTCTGGTAAATTTCACTTTGCTGCCAACCTGCACACAGAGCAAACAGAACAGAGAACTGGAGGGGATTGGGAAAGAGTAGACATAACAGGAGCAAGGGTTAGGAGAGGCAACAAAGGTATCAGAACTGGAAAAGAGAGGAGGGAAGAAAGTGTAGGGAACAAATTATTAATTGAAAAAAATTATCAAACAGAGTAACATTTAGAGTTTTTTTAGTTAATGTTTATTATTTTTATTATTTATACAGTGCCATCAGTTTGCCTGGTATGCTAAAGCCAAAAAAGATAAATTCTACCTCAAGGAGCTTAAAATTTGCTGCCTGTTCCTGCAAACACTTACTTATATACATAATTATTTGTGTATATTCCATATAGAGAAAGTGTTGCAGATGAACTGCAATTCTGCAAATACTTGTGCATATGAATCACATGATATGTGTGACTGGTACCACTAGGGTGACCAGATAGCAAGTGTAAAAAATCGGGACAGGGAGTGGGGGGTAATAGGAGCCCATATAAAAAAAGCTCCAAATATTGGGATTGTCCCTATAAAATCGGGACATCTAGTCACCCTAGATACCACTGAAGTCACTGGGACTCTGCACAGGGATCTAGTCACGCAGAAGAGTTTGCAGGATTGGAGTTAGAGTATCTACTGATCATAAAGTAGTTTAACAAAGATATTAGCTGTAATTGATTTTATGTTTTATTTTCATTTTTGTGTTTTTCTCTTGTAAAGTCAATAAAATATATTCAGTAAATCAACAATCTCCTAACAAAAAGTACATAGACAAAGCAAAGAAATCAGTTTTCTTAGCTCCTTGGGCCCCAACGTTGCTGGTCACTCTGCTGCAGTATTTATCATCTCAGGATGAGGCTCTCGGTGATCAGAACAGCTCTCTAAAAACCTTGAGGGCTTGCATAATAAATTTGAGGATATAAGGGGAACCATAACCTCTGTGAAACAAAGCTGGAAAATCTGTTGGCTCGGACAAATTATCTGAACAACTAAGTTGAAGGGGCTGACGGGAATAGTGCAAGTGGAAAAACAGCTGTCAACTCAACTTCTCCCATGAGGAAGCTACTGATGAAAGGAAAGATTTTTTTTTTTGTGATCAAATGTATTACTGTACTGAGAGACAAGTAAAGAACCTTCACAATCAAGCTACAGCTAAAAATATCTGGATCTTGAGCTTCCCTGTGGAACAGCAGGGCCTAAATCCAATTGACTTTATTCTTAATAGTATCCCAAAGCTCCTTGATTTAGATACAGAGGACTTATCACATTATTCAGCAATACCTCAGGATCCTGACCAAGAACACATCATAGAACACTGGACTTGTAAGTCACCTGGTTTCTTATTTCAGGTACAAAGAATCATAAAGGCTGCCAGATCCAAGAAAGACATCTCCTTTGAGGGACAGAAAATCTCCCTTTTTCCAGAGATAGGCCCAATCACACAAGCAAAAAGGAGGGAATGGAAAGTGATCAACAGGGATTCTCTACAGGAAGGAAGAGAAGCTGATGTACTGTATCCAGCCATACGGTGAGTTGTGCACAACAATCTGTTCTTCTTTTGGGATAAGTTTTCAGCTCCTAAGCTGTTAGAAAAAGTCAAAATGAAAACACAAGCAGCAGATAAAATTTAACTGCATCACGGTTAGGACACGAACACTCCTTGTTTCTATTTTTTTTTGTTTTTCTGTTACCACATATGGTATTCATGTTTAAATATTCCGTTAGGATTTAATTTTTGTATATAATCCTATGACATGTTTATCAACTCATCCACGGGCTCTATTCTATACCTCTTACTTGCATTGTGGAAAGGCTCTGTGTACATTGTGGCAAACTGGATGTTTTGGCACTCTAATGATTATTCAGCAGCTTCATTAAGATTAAAAATGTAGGCTTTAATAAATTAAATAAGAAAATAAATAACTCAGTCTGCACAGGAACCCCCTATTTTTTATATTAAATTACATTTATTTTACTCTGTTCCCATATTTTCAGTGTGTTGCAAATTTTTTTATTGATAATGAATAATAGCATAATAATAGTAGAAATTGAATGGGGTGAAATTGGTATCTAGGCAGAAGATAGTTGGGGTTTTGGTACCTGTGGAGGTGTGGGAGGCAGTTTGGGATTGTAGGATTAGAACATTAGATGGATGTTTCTGCTAAACTATGAAATAGCTAATAATGACATTTAAATTGACATCACTAATACTATGTCTTTGCTGCACAAAAAAGATGTTTTACATCAAGATCTAATTCGAGATAGCTATCCTGATGTAAAATCCTAGTGCACTGTAGTGTTTTGTTTAAAGTAACCCACAGATAGGGGTATGGAGTTGGCCTCTACTTGTTACATAGAGGTAAAAGCTACCTGTGCCTTGTTTACACAAGGATTTTACATCAAAATAGTGATCTCGAGTTAGATATCTCAATGTAAAAACACACCTATTTTTGCCGCAAAGATACAGCTTATGTTTCAGAGTTAAAACCCCATTAGAATGATTGTGGCAATTCATGCACTGTGCTCAGACTGTTTTAGGCTGTCCTCAGATACATCCGTGCAGCAGTCTGTTCAGAATAGTACTCCCCTTGACCTCAGTTGCAGTTGTGAAGGCTCAGTACTTCTGCAAATCAGACCAGGAGTCTCAAGTTGGGCATTCAAAAAATGAGGAACACACCGTTAGTGACCATTTGTGGAATGCCTGGTTCAAGCAATTTGCTCAGCAGCACACAGGAACTTTGCGGCAGAGGCAAGGATAGATTCCAATTCTCCAGCATGGCATTCAACTTTCACACACACATTCCCAGCCCCGCTAGCTCTCTACAAATCCACTCTCTGGATCATCCTTTCTCTTCCTTCAGCTCTCTCTTATTCACTGAACACCTTCCAACTTCTGCAACAAATGAGGCAAGGGGTGTATAGATAACAGCCTCATAGCTACATGACCCCAGTTCATTCCCTGACCACCATCCATTCTGTGCAGTGAAAAGAAAGTGTTGGACAATCTTAGCTATACGTCAGGGATTGGCAACCTTTCAGAAGTGGTGTGCCGAGTCTTCATTTATTGACTCTAATTTAAGGTTTTGTGTGCTAATAATACATTTTAACCTTTTTAGAAGGTCTCTTTCTATAAGTCTATAATATATAACTAAACTATAGTTGTATGTAAAGTAAATAAGGTTTCAGAATGTTAAAATGCAGAGCCCCCTGGATTACTGGCGAGGACCTGGGCAGTGTGAGTGTCACTGCAAATCAGCTCGTGTGCCACCTTCGGCACTCGTGCCATAGGTTGCCTACCCGTGCTATACGTCATCACTACCTCTGCTAACTATAATAGCTACATGATAGGTCAAACCTACCTTCTTCAATGTTCAGTGTAACACATTAGTTCCCAAACTGTGGGTTGTGACCCCAAATGGTGCTGCACCATCAGCAGATGATCCTTAGTGTGCAGAAAATGCCATTTTGCTCTGCACAGCGTGACCTCTCCTGTGTGGTGCATGTGAGGTCATGATCTGTGGAAGACACCATTTTCCTCTACCAAATGGCATCCTCTACACAGCTTGACTTCACACGCACCTTACATGTGAGGTCATGCTATGTGGAGGATGCCATTTTGCAGAGGAAAATGGTGTCCTACATGAGGTGTCACCTCACACATATAGTGCATGCAAGGTCATGCTGTGCAGAGAATGCCATGTTGTTCTTCAAAATGGTGTCCCCCGTGGTGTCTAGGGTCCCAGGGGGAAATAATTAATTAAAATGGGGTCAGGCCAACAAAAAGTTTGGGAACCTCTGCTCTAACCTTCCCACTTGCTTTCAAACAAACAAAAGTAAAAATGGGAGAAAACAGATTATAGAATAAAGTATGAAGACATTATGAAAGGAGATACAAATATATTTGAATTGAAACACAAACAAACAGCATGGGCCTGTGAAGACTCAGTGATCTGGAGGGAGATACCATCATATTTGGGTTGATTTTAAAGCAGTTTTTGAAGTTTCATCCTCTAATAATGAAGAACTTTTGCACTGTATTTCATTGAGACATTAAAAATCTTCCCTTTTGTTGTAATCTGCACTATCCAAATTATCTGGGTATTGTGTAGTACTTTATAGCACTGATAATGTGTGACATATGACAGCAGTGAACACCACGGCACACACACCAGTTAGAACACACATACAACATACACCTTAACAAGCACACGCTGTGCGGAAAAGTTAAGAACGCAAAATTACAACAAGCATCGTACACAAGTTCATAACATGGAACACTGAAAGAAGACAACAACATGATAACTCACAAATTAACAGCAGTGGGCAACCCACAAGTCCGTATGCAAATTCTTTTTTCCCCCATGCGACCCCATCGGCTTGCCTTACTAATTTTAAATTTGCTTTTGGCTTCTGTTTTGCGTTGTTGATGTTAAGGATAGGAGGATGGGCAAGAGAAACCCTGCCTAGGACCCCTCGCCAGAGCAAAAGCAGCCTGGCTGCGTCTCCCCCTCTCCTCCCACCAGCGCTGCTAATCGCTCCCTTACGGGGTGCCTCTTTCCAAGCAGGAGTAACTTTGGCCTGTGAGGGCAGGACTCTGCTTGCAGACGGAGCCCCGCAGAGGGGCTGCTCAGGGGTCTCACGGCCCCGGCCCAGCCCCGGCCCGGACGTGGGAGGCTGCAAGGCAGAGCATGGGGCGTACTTGGCGTAAACTGGGTGCTATTCAGGAGCTCACTCCCCTCCCCCAGCAGGAGTCTGTCCGTTCGGGGGAGGGAGGCGGCCGTAGGGAGAATGCGTAAGGCGGCGGTTGTTGCCGCCTGCTTCCAATGAGCTCATCTTGCCGGCTGCCTGCGGAGGAGCCCGGCTCGGGACGCACCGAGGGCCAGGCAGAGGCGCCCGGAGGGGGAGAGGGGCTGAGGAGCCGGGGGGAAGCGAGGTAAGTGCCTCCCCGCCGCTCGAGCGGTGCCCCTCTCCGCGGAGGGGTTTGCGGGAGCTGGGTGGGGCTGGAAAGTGTGTGAAAGTTTCAGGCTGTGAATGTGCACGGGCATGTCTGTGCCGCTGGGAGCCCAGCTCCGCCGCTTCCTGCGCCGCCGCCGCCCCGCGCCGGGGGACGAGCTGCGAGGAGGAAACCGGAGGGGGCTGCTGGGGCTTTGCCGCTGGGCGCTCGGCTAACAGGTAACTTGAGGTGGAGGTGCTGAGCTCAGGCTCTGCTGAGCTGTAATGCCGGGCACGGGCCTGGGGGGCTGGGCTGGGGCTGGCGCCTGGGCACGGGCCTGGGGTCTGGGCTGGGGCTGGCGCCTGGGCACTGGCATTGGGGGGGGCTGGGCTGGGGCTGGCGCCTGGGCACTGGCATTGGGGGGGGGGCTGGGCTGGGGCTGGCGCCTGGGCACTGGCATTGGAAGGAAGAGGGTGGGAGTGGGCAGTGGCTGGCCCCTGCACTTGGGATGGGTCATACTGTGCTGAAGTTGGCATGTAGACATGGTATCCAAGGGGGGAGGTGGGCTGGTGGGCAGACCTTGGCTCAGACTGGTGGGTGGACATAGTATGGGGGAGAGGTGGTCAGGCTGGGCATGGACAAAGTATCGCTGCAGAGGATAGGTTGGCGCAGACCCCTGGACATAGTACTGGTGGGAAACTGGGGCTGGAGCTGGTACCTTTACCGTGGTTTTTTCTTTATGGGGGGGAGCCTGAGTTGGGGCTGACATGGGCACAGTTTGGGGGTTGGGGAAGGTCTGAGCTCTGCCTGGCATTTTGGCATAGGTGAGATATGGGAAAGGGAAAAGGAGGACCATTGATGGAAATTGCCTTGCCTTTGCTCAGGCATTGTTGAGTGAGAAGGGAGGGCGGGGGGCAAAAAGCAGATATTGGTTGTAGCTTGGACTTGCATCTGGTGCAGTGAGGGAACAGTGATGTTAGGCAGCCCTGTCCCTTTCGAGACTGAAAGCTGGAGGCTCTTATTAATGCAGATTTTATAGAATCATCGTGTCCATGGATTTGACACACAAGGACATGGCCTACCCCTGTCTTTTAGTTCAGGATTTTTCTGATGTTTCTAGGAGTGGAGGATTCCATGAGAACAAATAAAATTTATTTTCTGCTTAGCCTGGGAACTACTCTGAAATCAAGAAATCTTGATCTGATAATGCTTGCGCTGTTTTTAATTGATATTTGGGGGAGGAGTAGTTAAGAAGCTTACAAAATTACTTTGCATTTGTTTCATCAAGTATATACAGCAACTGCAGCCACATAGAAGGAATGGACATATGCCACCATGTCATGTGACATGCTGCTGTCTTGCCTTATTGTCAAAAGATAAACTGAACTACTCCAAAGGAGGATATGAAGCATTTCAGGTAGCATGGGGGAGAAGGCAGGACTTTCAGTTATTTACTTTTTGTGCATTAAGAGATGGTACTATCAGAGGTGGCTTTGTAGCCTTCATTTGTAAATCCAGGTCTCATCTTCTCATCCTAACTAAAAAGAATAAAAAGACATGTTAGCTGATGAGTTACTGTGCATTTGCGGCTCTCAACATAATCTGCTGTGAACTGAAAACCGAAACAATAGAAATCATAGTGGATTTGTTTCTTTAACGTGTACTTCACATAATTTTCTGTAACCTCATTGTAATGACTTAACACTTTTGATGTCAGTAACTGGCACAGAAAGAGTGAAATAATTCTCTGTGTGTGGTGTATGGAGGGAAATCTGTTTTTTTTTGTGAATAAGTGTGCTTGGAAATAGAACACAGCTGAAAGGTATACTTCTGTGGGGAAGGGGCTAAGAAGAAGAGAGTCTGGATCATCTAATTTTTTTTATACTGATTTTGTTCCTGTCATGTGGCATCTGCCAAAGTGGCACTTTTGTAGTTTGCTTTGGAAGCTAACTATCCTGATTGGCAAAGCAAGTGTGCTACTGCTTTACTACTGGGAAAGCTGAGATTTCTTTTTACAGAAAACTTGTATGGTTGGTAGGAGTGAAAGAATTTGCAAGTGACAGGAAGGTGCTAATTTATAGTATTTGAGTCCTTTACTCATCAAGACTATTTAAAGAGTCTTAAACTGGGTAATCATGTTGCATGTCAATTGTTTTTAAAGTTCCTATGTCAGCCAAAATTTTTAGTGGCTATTGTCTTTAAATATATCATGATGGCTTTAATTTTAAAAGTATCTGGAAGTAAGGGAAATAAATGTGGTATCTTACATCCTTCAGAATTTCCTCCCAGTGTAGATTCTGATACACGACTGCCAAAAATGAACCTATTCAGAGATTTCCTAATTGTTGTGATTTGACAATAGGTGATAGGAAAATAGTGCCATTATGACATTATGCTATGAAAGCAAGTGAATAAATGTGAATAAGCTTTGGGTTAGCAGTGTAAACATACAGGTATGGCAGTGTATATGAGGTTTGTTCATCTGCATGCTATGATGTGCGAGCTGTCCAGCTTTCTTGGTTTAGCTAACCACTGGAATGTCCGAATGATAAATTACCGGGTATGTCCACTCTAGAGCCAAAACATATTTGGTTCATAGCCAAGCTTGCTCAGCTTCCCATAACAGCCTTTATAAAGAGACATTTTGTCTCCAACCACAGTCTTGTAGTTGGTGCCATGGCAACTTTGTGATCTGAGGATATTATTTTTAAAACATCTGAGCAGTGTTAACTGAACTGTTCACTTTTTCTTTAATTGAATTTCATATTATCAGGATTAATACTTCCCTTGGCAACAAAATATTAATCAACAACTCTTCAGACTCGCATCTCTATAAGAATATGATCATGACCTGTTGTTGTGACATCTATTAAAACTGCTGGAGGTTAAAGTTTATGCCAGTGGTAGTATTCTAAACACCTAATTTTGCTCTAAAGGTTTTCTTTTGGCTAGAATATGGTATTCAAAGCCTCTATCTGACACTGATTTTTCTTTTATCTTCTAGAAAATGTGAGGAAGTCAGTTCAAATGTTAATTACGAGAGCATGCCCCTCCCAAAAAAACAAAATAGATAATGGATGAATTGGTTGTTTGGGGTGGTGTTTGGTTTTTTTGGATATTGCTCTGAGTTCCTTTGCCTTAACATGAAGGTTGGCAAGCTATTTATCCTGCACACTACAGTAATTGGGTATACAAACACACATATATTGACTTTTACCTAACAAATGTTTAACTTTTTATATTTAAAGTGTGCAGATACAGGAGGCATTGTCATGCTTTAGATTGTAGGCACTCCAAAGTAGTCATTGGGGCGTAGTATACCACTAGTGTGTGGATGAAGAAAAGGAATAATGTGAAACAAGGATTAAATCACACCAACAGGTGGATGATTCTCAGAGACTATTTCATTTTTTATTTAACTACTCTTTTTGAAATAGAGGATTTAAAAAACTATCTGGGTACAGGAATTGTAAACTCTGATCTCGCCTCATGCCCTCTTCTAAAGAAGGGAGGTAGATAGAGGCATCAGTTTCCTAATATGCACAAAAATCAACACATTCTGTCACACTGCCTGATTAACTTTAGGGTGCCTATTCTTTATTGTATTGCTTTTATTGCTCTTTCATTATTCTTTTTTAATATGATTGATCAAGCCTTTTATCACTGTAAATCAGAGAAATTTTGTAAGGAGACACTCCAACCCTTGTACCTGGTTATAATATAATTCATGCTTGTATAGTGGTGAAACATACATCCGAGGATCTCAAAATGCTCTGTCAACATCAATAATTTAAGTCTTGCAGCACCTCTTTTAGATATCCCTAATTTACATTGGATGAAACCAAGGGACATAGGCTAAGTGACTTGCCCAAGGTCACACAGTCTGGCAGAATCTAAAGTAGAACCCAGATTATTTTGACTCAAATTATTCATCAAAATACCATCTTTTCCCCTTGATCTCTACATCTTTGAATTTTATTGCAACACCTAAACTAACATCCTGCCTCTTGCTTTTCTGTCCAAGGGCTTCATAAAGAGACTGATCCTGAAAAATCTGCTTTTAATGTATTTCAGGTTTTTCCACTGATCAAATGATACACATATTGGGGGCTTTTTAACTTGGTTTTTAAAAATTCCTTTTCATTGGACTAACACAGTTGCCACTTATACATCTTAAACTGGGAAACGTATCCATCTTGTCTTAGTGTACATTTATACAACTTGATTTGATGGTATGCCATCAGCACTTTTTTACACTATCAGTATAAAAGAAAATTCTGATATGGTTTATCTAGCCAAATGCTGTACATTTCCACAAGGTAACTCTTTGTTTATTCAACTTTTAAAAGACATGCTTGATAGTTCAAGTGTTTTGGAAGTCTGACACCAGTGGAGATATATAAAATGAGTGATGTGGAGAAAGTAGATAAGGAAAAGTTATTTACTTATTCCCATAATACAAGAACTAGGGGTCACCAAATGAAATTAATAGGCAGCAGGTTTAAAACAAATAAAAGGAAGTTCTTCACGCAGTGCACAGTCAACTTGTGGAACTCCTTACCTGAGGAGGTTTTTGAAAGCTAGGACTATAACAGCATTTAAAAGAGAACTGGATAAATTCATGGAGGTTAAGTCCGTTAATGGCTATTAGCCACAATGAGTAAGGAATGGTGTCTCTAGACTCTGTTTGTCAAGAGGTAGAGATGGATGGCAGGAGAGAGATCACTTGATTATTACCTGTTAGGTTCATTCCCTCTGGGGCACCTGGCATTGGCCACTGTCGGTAAACAGGATACTGGGCTAGATGGACCTTTGGTCTGACCCAGTCTGGCCATTCTTATGTTCTTATGTTCCTTAACTTCAAGTTATGTGTGTGTGCGCACACTTGCATGTGTGCAAGTTGTTATGGTTTCCTTGATTGTTTATATGGCATTATGATCTCTAAAAGTCACAATTTTGAAATGGGGGAGGAGAATGACTTACAAGGAATGTTGCCATTTACTTTAAAATAGGTTTTTATGGAAAGCAGCAGAATTAAACTAATAGTGTGGGAAAATACATCAGCATTTAAAAATTCTAAGTGAAAGTATAACAAAATCTGAAGACCTTGTAAGGAGGGTTCCCGTCTCCCCCTCAGTCCCTCCGGCTTAAGTAAGTGAATCTACTCTTGTAGCTCAGTTGGTAGAGTACTTTTGTGCATGTAGTGGTGACTCAGGTTTTGCTTGCGCCTCTGACTTCCTTCTGCAAAGTTCATTCGTTCATTCATTCTTTACATGTCTAATTAAACAAAGTGAATGCTGGTACTAGCTGCACATATTGGTATATAAAACACATCATCAGACAACATTGGGTGGTGATGGCGTAATCTTGCTATTTACTGAATCTCTTACAGGGACATAAATGTAATAAATTGCAAAGGAGAAAACAAGGTAGCCAGTAAGATGGATGTTTGTGTTACTGTGTCTTGGTTAAATTTAGATCTTAAAGAATAGAAGCTGGAACTTGTTAGTAACAGAGGAGACGCCCTGAAAGAAGGTTTGTTTGTTTAGTGTGTGAATGTAAACTCTGCAGTTTTATGGCTGAAGGCAGATTATAGGGAGCCCTGATTACTTTAGCAAAGTTTTGAAACTTTTTGTGTTGTATTGGCTTCTAGTATTTAATATTTAATGCACTTAATTTAGTTTTAACACCATAGGTATTACATAAATTAAAAAACTGACAGCTAATAGTTTTGAATTTGACTTAGCACTTAAACTGGAAAAGTCTTCAATTGCTGGAAAATCTAGAGACTGAGAGTTTGTCAGAATGGCTTCAAATTTGCTTCATTTGGAAGAATTCTTTACAATGTGAACTAATCTAAAGACTTTGAATTGTGCCTTACCTATTTCATTCACTTACAGTAAGACAAATTCGTTTCTTTCACTGCAAGTGTGTTTTCTTTTTTGCTTTTAGGAGATGGGCCTGAAACAAAACTGTGAACACCCCCAAACTTCTGAGAAGTTAAGATCTGAATGATGCTTGAGCCCATTACTAGTTTCTACATATTCACAGACTTTTTTTTTTTTTATTTTTTTTTATTTTTTTTTTTTTTAAGTTGCTTGGAGAAGTTGATAGGTAGAGCTGGCTGAAACTTGGAATTCCCAGTTTGCAGTAAATTTTGAAATTTGGTTTTATTATGATTTGGGCTCAAGCTGGGTTCCCTCGGGCTTTCAGGTTCCTTGCTGTGGAGCTGGGACTCTGTCCCTGGGCAATCTGCATTGCAGGGGTCAGTCCCTAACAGGGGTCAGTCCCTAGCAGTCTGTCAGGTGAGCTGGCAGGATACCAGAGTACGTCTACACTACGGGATTAGTCTGATTTTACATAAACCAGTTTTGTAAAACAGATTGTATAAAGTCGAGTGCACGCGGCCACACTAAGCACATTAATTCGGCGGTGTGCGTCCGTGGTCCGAGGCTAGTGTCGATTTCCGGAGCGTTGCACTGTGGGTAGCTATTCCGTAGCTATCCCATAGTTCCCGCAGTCTCCCCC
>NC_133778.1:48310805-48333043 GCF_003597395.2 Chelonoidis abingdonii | reverse complement strand
CCGCAAAGGCGCCACGCCAGGGGGCGCCTGCCGACCCACCGGGTGTTGCTAGGGGAAAATTCTTCCGACGAACGTGCACACGGCGCGCACACACCTACTTGGAATGAATATGAGGAAGCACTCGAAGAAGAATTCTTGTAAATGCAGCAAATTTGACACACAAAGACACACATAGAACTCATGACCCCGTTTGTTAAGTCACATTTCAGAGAACAGCACACTTAAATAATTTTGCATGAAAATCACTATTTAAATGGACAGATAAATCCCTCTTGCTTTGAACTGAATCACAAAAATACAAAACCGAAACACAGAAAAAAATTCAACTTCTAAGTCCCTGACTTTTTCCAACATTTGCATTAAGTATAACTTTGAGTTAAGATATTTAGCCTTATTCTTAGAGGTATGTTGGGAGAAAGGCATGGTCCTGTGGTCTGACTATCACAGATCTAATCCTGGATCAGACAGCAACCCCCTCTTATTTAACCTTTCCATATTAGTTAATAATGCTTACTGTACCGACACCTCACAGGGTATTGTGAGGTTTAATCAGTTAATGTTTGCAAAGTGCTTTGAAGATGAATATCATTATATAAAATGTTAAAGTATTATTAAGTTCAAACTCAGACTTTTAATAAAACTGGTTCATGGCAAGTAGAGACTATTCAGATTAAAGAATCAAAGTTTTCCTGACACTTAGAAATATTTGGACAGAAAATCTAAATACAAATGTTTCACATTAGTCACTTGACAAGGACAGTTTGCAGAAATAGGTTAATACCTTTTTTCAGAAAGCTAGGATTTACAGTGAAGAATACAGGATAAAATAATTGTTTTTAGGCCAACAATATTGTGAAAAAATAAATTTAGTACAAAAGAATGTAAGGTGGCTTTGATCAATTGTTACAAAACTTTATAACATATGGGACTGTTAAGCCTTTGTATTGAAGTATTTGCCATATAATCCACTGAAATGGTCTACCTCTTTGCATTTTATGATTCCTTTGGGTCCTTTACATTTTTGTTCTGGGCATAATTAAAAGTGAAAATATGTTTCTTCTGACAGCAACTTGTACTCAAATTTAAAAGGCATAAATAAAATTTAATAATAAGGGAATACTGTAGGTTACATGAAGAATAAAAATGAGATTAATAAAACAGAGGTCATAGAAGGCAAATATAAAAACAAAAACCACAAATATTGTTGTTGAGGTTTGCATTAATCATAAGATGAAAATGTAAGTTTGTCTTTAGCAATTAATGTTATAAAAAATCTAAAGACGTATTTCAGTGTAAGTATTTCTATTTACTAGGTAGTAATAAATGTTCATCCTTTTAGTAACATTTTAGATTTATAATGGATTATTTAGAGTGATTTTAGGGACAGTAATATGTACAAAATATGGAATCCACGAGTTTTTTGCAGCAACAGTTTATTACGTTTTAATTAAAATTTTACCCCACCTAAAGGATACAGAAAGATGTGCTGGTATAAAACAGCCGTATTAAATTATATATATTATTTATTCCCTGTTGCGACAGAAAAATCACCTCCATGATCTTTATCCCTTTGTATCTTGCACAAACATCAAATGAATTAGATATTCTTGGCTGCTACACTTAGTTTATAGGTAACTGTCCAGTTTTAAACGGTCAACTTATATATGGGACGTTTAAAATGGAAAGGTTGATTTAGTTAAGAAAAACTGACAATTCCACATGGTATTTTCACTAAGCATATATTTATGATATAAATCCTCATTGATGCACTATGTGTATCACTATCACTAGGGTGCTGTGAATTCCATTCTACTTTCAAACTGCTTATTAGACAACTTCTGAAACCTGAGCTACTCCCATATCATAGTAATAAATGGATGTTTAACAACCTTTTGTTATTTACTGATCCCTGAGGAATTATAGGGAAAAAGCCTCTGATACAATTATGATAGTTCGTTATCCAGTTTACGTAAGTAAAATGATCACAGGTTTGTGTGCGTTATTGTCTGAAATTTAATTGCTAAATGGAGGAACTCAGGAGAGTCGTGACTAAATATCTATTTGATACTACACCCTGCATTCTACACCCTCTGATTTTCTTGTGCTTTTTAATGCAGGTAATAGATCATACTGCTAGATCAAATCATGAACTCCACAGTCAGTCAAAACTTCCATTAAATTCTGTAGAAAATGGGAGATTTGCATGAGTATGGAACGTAGAGTTTGGTCCCATAATAGCTACTAATATCTCTGCTAACTCATTTTCATAAATACATGCTACTGTACTGAGCTCACAGTACTAGTTTTAAGAAAAACACTTCGATGTGTCGATATGTTCCTTAATTTTTGCAAACAACAACAAAACATTTTTCAACCACTAGTAAGGAATTTTTTTTTAAATCAAGAAATTATAAAAATTAAATGTCTATCACAGCAGTTTTCATTTGGCACCGCTCCAAAGACCACTCTGCTTTCAGAATAGAGTTTTTTCACCAGATTTTTTAGTGAGATATTTCCTGTTTAGATAAATAGTTTTTTAAAAGAAAACTGTATCAAGGAAAAATACATCACTAGTTTTATTTTCTAGCTAAATTGTGGGACACTGCAGCTGCTTACAAACTATTAGAAAAGAATGTAATCCAACTTTTTGATACATAAGAGCAGCTAGATAACCTTCCACTTCCCAATGTTAGGGATTATTTTGATGTTAAATACAGAATTAAGCTGCTAGAATTAATTTTGTTTAAATTTACAAACAGTTAATTGAGCCAAAGCTGCTTATTACATTCTTTAGAAATGTGTTTAATGGAAGTCTACTCTTACTACTAGTCATGATTTCAATATTCCTTTTACCTTTAATTCTTTTAATTGTCTGTGATTTGTATTTGATTATTTATTTTGCTACTTCTTGGTTTACCAAGAGCTTTAACATTTTTACAGTTAGATATTAATATAAAAGTAAATAAATTATACTACAGAAACAAAAGGCAAGGTTAGCAATATTTTAGCCTTGAAGCTCTCTGAAGATAACATCATGGTTAAATCTGAAGATATCATCATACTGAAATATGAGATGTAAATTAGTACATCATGGCCTAACAAAAGTTTAATCAATAATTTTATATATTGCCTCTGGTTTTATTATCTATGCTATTCCAGCATGTAATTTTATTAACTCCTTTTTATTTTTGCAGTGTACGCTCTGTTGCAATACAAGGTATGGTATGACTTGACATTTTAACCACTGGAGTGGCAAATGTTGATTGAAGTTTTTATCTAATAAATCTCTAATTATTACAGTCTAAGTTGAATAAGCTGAATAAAGTACTCCTGAAAAAAACAGCTTTTTCTTGAGTTACTTAAGTTATTGAACATAGGCAGTTTTGTTTAATGTTGTTCAATCTCAAGTCAATTCTAAGGACCTTTTTCAATTTATTTCTCTGACCTTGGCCAGAGTTATTTACGTTATGTGCAAGTGCTATGTACATAAGTCATTTATTCCCTTACAGGAGGCTCATGTATTTTGTTCCGAAATGCTAAGGGATTTAAAAAATAAATTCTCATAATGACACAAAAAATATTTTGATATAGCATGAGTTACATATGAAAGAAAGAATGCTTGTTAGATAAATATGTGTAAATAGAAGTGTCCACCCTCTACTTTGGGCAACTTTATGCTTTGCTTTTCTATGGAATTTCATGACCATGGATTTTTATTGCACATAATGTGAAAGTCCAAAAACCTACGTGTCCATGGACAGGGTGACCAGATGTCCCATTTTTAAAGGGGCAGTAACATTTTTGGGGACTTTTTCTTACATAGGTGCCTGTTATCCCCACCCCACCCCCTGTCTTGTTTTTTCACAGTTGCTATCTGGTCACCCTATTCAATACCCCTTCGTGAAGGGGAAGGGCCAGCCTAACAGGGGCTGTAGAGGAGAAGACACCACATAGGGAGTCCGCTTGCTTCTCCAACTCCTCTGCCTGCAGGCCAAGGTTGGACACGACCCTCTTCAACAGTTCCTGGTGCACTTTAGCACCATCCAGAGGTTCTGTGATGGTCTCATCCAGAGACTACGAGGAGGAAGCCGTTATCGTGGGTTCCACAACACCCACTGGTAGCCCAGCAGGCTGTTCCCCTTGGTCCACATGGACTTGTGGGGTCTTATCCCCCTGGGCCTCAGACACTGGAAGGAGTTGGATTGATACCACTTGCCTGTCCGAACTCCTGATGCCCAGCAGGCAGGCTGGGAGGGTGAGTGAATCCCCACGAGCTCCAGAGGTACCATGGGCCCAGCCACTGGCCCTGGGGACATGGGGCAGGTTTTGGTACTGATGATTCAGGCAGTACCGAGGGCCTGGGAGGCTGCCCCACTGATGTGGAGCCTTGCTCTGTACCGGCACCATATCCGGCGCGATTGCTGCCCAGTCGCCGGGATTCGCTGGAGTAGCTACCTTGTGCCTCATGATAATCATGATCAGATCTGGAGGAGGACCAGTCCAAGCGGGACATGTGCCTCCGTGGGGACTTCAGTGACCAGCGACGCTCAGTGAATCGGCAACAGAAGACTGGCAATTGACGCCTCACACTTCGAGACCAGTACTGGGACGAGGAGTGAGACCTGGAGGTACGGCAGGATCTGTCTTGGGGATTGTTGGCAGGGCCCATGGCTGTGGTCCTCCAATCATTCCCAAGATCTGTAGAGACATTCCAGTGATGTGAAAGGCCAGTCCCAATGTTCCTGCCAGGGAGCATGTGTCTCCGTGGGTCTGAGCCAGGTAACCAGTGAAGTGAACCTCGAATCCCACTGCCGGTGCCCAAGGTCCGGTGACATAGAGAGCGTCTGCCTCCCTAACTCCGAGGCATGACGGCTTCAAGCGGGTGGATGATGTTGGGACGTCTTCCATGACGGAGAGCGGCACCGTTGAGGCGAAGGTGGATGGAAAGGTCCCAAGGCAGGCTTACCCCGAAGTCTGGGCACCGGGAGCGTCAGGATCTCCTGCACAGCCTGGAGCACTTCAGACATAGATGGCACCTGAAGCTGATGAAGGCCTGCCTCCGCGTCCAGGCTTCCAGGCAAGGAATGGGGTGGGATGCATTGCTCGATGTGAGCTGAGGCCCGGCTTCCCAACAGGGAAGATAAGCTGCCCAGTGCAGGTCTTAGCTCACCCCCAGCCCTCTCCTTCCCCTTGCGGGGAGCAGGAGACCATCCCCTACTGGCCTTCTTCGACTTCTCAGCTGGGGCCGTGGACAGGGATCGGTGCCGGCTTGTCGACGGCAGGGCACTACGCACCAATGCAGTGGTGCTGGGTGCCAAGCTGGACTTTTGCTCTGGGGCCAGAGTGAGCGCTAACTCCATCAGGAGCACTTTGAGTCTGATCTCACGCTCTTTCTTCGTCCTAGGTTTAAAGGACTTGCAGATTCAACACTTATCACTTATGTGCCCTTCACTGAGACACCTGATACACCTACTATGCGGATCGCTCGCGGGCATGGGCCATTTGCAGCGATCTCAGGGCTTAAAGCCTGGGGACAAGGGTATGCTCCATCCCTTGGCTAAGTCCCTGACGGGGCTAACAAAACTCTAACTACTAACTACTGCTAAGAGCTAACTCAATTACTAACTACGTACACTAAATTTACAAGAACTGTAAGCCTAAGCAATGCCAGTAAGAGCAGCAAACATTCTGTGCACCCTCACTGGCAGCAAGAAGGAACTGAGGGTGGGGGGGAGCCAGCAGTGCCCCTTATGGGCCCATATGGGAGCCACTCCAGAGGGCGCGAGAGCCACTCCCCTCCAAATACAGCTGAGGGAAAAACTTCTGGCACCAGTGCATGTAGCGAGCATACATACCTAATGTGAAATGGACATGAGCAAGCACTTGAAGAATTAGTATTTTATACAACCATTATTTTTGTGTGACCATGGGCCTGGATTAGGTCATTAATCAGAAATTAGCTCTCTCTGATCCATACCACACTACTGATTTAGTGTAAAACTGCAGATAGAAACTGCTCAATTGTCATCAAATTTAGGAAAAATAAGTAAACCATCTGAAGATGGAAGTCTTCTTGGATCCATAGTTTGGGATTATTTCCTTAACTTTGAAAGATAACATTATAAATTATATTTTTATATGTATAACACATTCTTTATTCTGAAAAATCTCAGAGCACTTTGACAAACCTAATTAATATACAAATTATACACAAGGTCCACTTCACTAAACACTCAAGCACAGCCATCTCTAGAGTGGAACTTGGCAAACGTATGACAATACAAACTCTACATAAATGTTTTGCAGAGGAAGCAACATCTTCTGTAACTGAACTGAAGGGGAAAATTTGGTAGACAAAATGCCATTACATGAGCTTCAGTTTGGCTAGGGCATAAGAGTTAAACATTTTTGGTTTTTGAAGTGCTACGAATTGAACCTGATTTCTATATCTCATCCAAAAGATAACACTCTCAACACTATGGTGGGGCATTGGTTCAGTGCTGTCTCAGAACAAGTAGTGCCACCTGCCGACTCAAAAAATAAACAGATTTATATGTAAGGGTTCAGTGTGCACAATATAACTTAATTTAATGGTTCATTTGAGTGAAAATATACAAGGAAGGGAGGGTGCTACCCACTGATCTAAGAAGAAAACTACCATACTTCAGAAAAAAATGTTAAGTCTTTTCCCTTCAGCCCAATAGGAAATGCACTTCAAAGACTCTGTGCAAATAATTATTCAGAACAGAAGTATTTATCATAGTGGTATAAAACCTTTAATTATGAGATGCCGGCATAGATGTTCTTCCTTGACAGTACCACAAATTTTAAATACTTTCTGAGATACAGCATACTAAAAGTGCTTACAGCTTGAATTTGCTCCCTATTCTTCAGCTTTCATCAGTAATCATACTATAAAATCAGATAGGGTGAGAGATGCTCCAATTCTGTGCCTTTGTTGTCATTCAGGAAAACTGAACACTCAGGACACTATCCTTGCTGCACCGATAACCCAAATCTCGACTCCTTTCACAGTATTATACCAACACTGTTCTGTAACTGTATGACAAGGACTTCCCAGTTGCAGCTTTTCAAACCTTCCCTAGTAAAAATTATGTTGATCATTAACAGTGTTGCCAACTTTAATGTGTTCCTCAAATTTCAATCCCACTAGAGTATAGCAATAAAAAAATATAAGCACTAAACTAATGTGTTAATTTTTATTTTAAAAAGTACATAAAATACTGGATGGACTTAAAGGGTTTGTTGCAACCAGAAAGCAAAACAGCTCAACAGCCAGCTTGTAAAACAATTCCACAAGACCAGTATGAAGAAAGTCAAAGAGGTTGGCTAGGTTACTACAGAACTAAACATCTCCTTAAAAATAAACCCTGTAAGAATATGAATAAATATTTTGTCTTAGAGCCTCTTGATTCCAAAAAGTCACTGGCCATCTGAAATGGAATCTGCCATATAAAATACTTGAGCTCCCTAATTTAGAGAGTCTCACAAGGGAGTTTAAAGATCTGTGAAGCATTCATTTATATCCTATAACTCCAAGGGGTTTTGATGGCATTAAGACCATTGTATCCTTGATATATCAACTACTAGATACCAGAGGCTGGTCTGTAATTGGTTTGTCTTCTACAGAGTAATGAAAAGTTGAAATTGAAGCTAAGGTAGGTGAAGTCCAGATTCTGACAAACACAGGAAGTATAGGTCATAAATCCCTCCAAAAAACTTCTTGTGTAAAAATTATGCTGTAATTGTTTGACCTAATATCAGACAGCAAACCTTTTTCACTTAAAATTATAAGCTTTCTAGTGAGAGAAAGACTTCATGGCAAATAGTAATAATTGCCCTTTGGACTTACATAGTGCTTTTCATCCACAGATCTCAAAGTGCTTCACAAAAGTGACCTGTTTTATAAAGAAGATTGCCCTGCTTCTGGTGTTCAGATTGGACATTAAGAAATTTGGGAATTCTAGTCAGAATAGTAATACTAGTCAGAACAGTAAGGTTGACTTGAGACTTCCACGAAGCTGATGACTCAAATGAGGTCTTGTTAAACAAATACATTGAGACTTAGTGTAGCTTAAGATCACTGAGACCTCAATGTTCTTTGAAGATTCTCCCACACTGAGGTAAATCATGGCCACAGGGGAGGCTGGCTGGCCACCTGAAGGCCTGATCAGTGCCCATTGAAGTCCATGGGAATATTCTCACTGACTTCAACAGACTTCGCATCAGGACCTAGAAGTAGTGACTGCCAGTATCTGCTGAATCTATTTTAGTCTATCCAGTAAAACCACAGCATCCTGAGTTCTTTCAATCACAAAAAAGATTTTCCTTTGAGTTACGGGTAATAAAAAAATATAGATTCTGCAGTTGCTCATAGAGAGTATGCTGGGGTTTAGAGAATTAGAGAATTAAAGAGATTCTAGCATCAATATAAATTGGAGTAGTAATTTACAAACAGAAACAATTATTCTGTAACAGTAAAAGAGGAACAGTGTTCAAGTGGCTAGGGTACTAGAGTGGGACTCAGGAGACTCAGGCCCAAATACCACTTCCATCACAGACTCTCTGTGTCACCTTGGGCACTTCGCCCTGTTCTACACTTGAAATTTAGAGCAACCTAGCTATGCTGCTCACGGGTATGAAAAACACTGTAGTTAAGCTGACCTATCGCCCCACATGGACATGCTAGGCCAATGGAATTCTTCTTCTGTTGGCCTAGCTACCACCACTGAGGGAGACAGATTACCTACATCAGTGGAAAACACCTTCCTGTTCATGTAGGAAGCATCTACACTATAGCGGCATAGCTGCAGCTGTGCCACTGTAGCCTCCACCGCATAGACATGTCCTGAATCTCTCTGTGTCTCTTCCCCCCTTGTAAAATGAGGGAAATAGTACTTCACGACCAGTACTCAGATGTTACTGATGGGGCCATGGATTTAAATAGGCTTGGAAGGATTCAATTTTTATCAGTAAATGTTGGAAAATATCAATTTCACCTACATACACAAACCGATGAAAAGCCATTTCCACCAATCATCATCTAAATTTACAATTAGGCAAAGTAAGAAAAATGCTGCTTGAGAATTTAGAGTGTGATTTAAGGATATTTACTTAGTACATTTTGACTTGTGATGTTGATAGTTTGTGTTTTAATGATTTTAAAGCTTTAAACTTTAGAATCTCAACATCTATTATCATTAAATATTTATTCTCTGTCCCCCCTTAATTTCTCACAAATGTGAAAATTTTAAATCAATAAAAATAGAAAAAATGCTTAAAACCCATAATTTTACCCAACTATGACAATTTAAAATTGATTAAAAAAATTAAAAATGAACATTGATATTATCCATCAAAATTATAACAAAATAAAATTCAATTCTGCTTAGTCTAGACAGATAGATGTGTTATTTTAAAAAAACATAATTCTTTCAGTTTTGGGTTGTTAATACAATCTAAGATTTTGTGTACAAACACACATGGCCAAATACTACTTTCAACAGCAGTGGGATAAATATTGAGCATTTTCATTCAAATAATCTGAGTTGCTTTGGATTTAAAACTGGTATTGCAGAGAGGACAATTTCTCCTTTTAATATTTAGCAAAAGTTAATGATAAGTGTTTGCTTTTTATTTACCTATACAATAAGAAACTGAACTGATCTGAATTTTGTTGAATTATACTAATAAAATGCTTCATAAAAAAAGTACCAGTAATATTAATTTAAAATGCATTTTGTAAAATATAGTGAAGTGAAAAACGTTTTAAATATATGTAGACATTACTTCATTTTAGGTTGGTGTGACAGGGTGTACTCACCCTCAACTGGACAGGAAGGGATTAACTCTTCCTTGGTGGCTGAGGAAGCCATGCCCCCACGACCCTACTGGGCATGCTCCAGGTGCAGTGGCTGTATAAAGGCAGGCAACCCAGCTCAGTCAGGGCTGACCGCCAGAGGGGAAGGACGTAGCATACAGGCTCTCACCAGGGAGCAGCTATCAACCCACCCCACGGAAGCTCAAAGTGCTGGGGCCCCAGCTGACACCTAGGTGCCTGCTGATACCCAGGAGGGGGCGGAGACAATCAACTCGAAGACACCCCAACTACTGCCATCAGACCCACGGCAAAAAGTAGCCATGGGGATCTAACAGTATTCAAAATATGGTAAGGGCTGTTATAAAGAGGACTGTGATCAATTATTCTTATCCACTGAAGGTAGAACAAGTAGTAATGGGCTTAATCTGCAGCAAGGAAGATTTCGGTTAGACATTAGGGAAAAAATTCTAACTATAAAGGTAGTTAAGCTCTGGAATAGGCTTTTAAGAGAGATTGTGAAATCCTTAACATTGGAGGTTTTTAAGAATAGGTGGGACAAACATCTGTCAGGGATGGTCTAAGTTTACTTGGTCCTGGCTCAGTACAGAGGACTGAAATGGATGACCTCTCAAGGTCCATTCCAGCCCTGCCTTTCTAGGAAGCCAACATATTTGGGACTATTTGCCTGTTTGGGGCTATTCTCAGTGCTGGTATTTTATCTTCACATTTTTTCAGTAATTTTTGAGAATGAAAACTGCCTTTTCTACCAGTTAATTATGCTTTCCACTTGCTGAATAAGTTGCAAACCTAAAGTTTAGTGAGGCTGCAGCATTAGCATTGTGTGCTTGCAGCACACAATTGTGTATCAGATTGACTATAGTGGTTGATGCTGTGAGACCCGGCCTCTCCCCACCCCTTAAAAGCCCAACATTCAAAGACCTAGAGAATAGTGAAGGACAGACTTGTTGGATGTTGTGAAAACTATTACTCATTGCAGAAAGTTAAAAAGGTTGAGGGTAGCATAGTTTTCAGCAGAAACATTTGTAATTTTTGTTTTCACAAAATTTTCAGCTCTACTCCACCTCACAAAAACACCATATAATTTGGCATAATCAGCAATCTTTTAAGTTTCATCTATACTGGAAGGAAGAGTTGTGTTAGCTAATATGTTTTAATTATCACACTGTTAAATACCGCTTAACATCTAGGACAAACTGTGTGTTAATTAAAACACGTGAGTTTATGTGTTTTCTAAAACAACTCATTTTCCAAGTATAGATAAAAGCCCGAGAAGCCCATGTCTGGAATAAGAATGGTATTTTTACATTTGAACAGTTGTCTGGGGAAATCTATGCAGCATATGTCCAACCTTCTGCCTTGCTCTGGACAGTACAATTAGTGTCTTATTTTTAAAGCATTAAATTTACACACAAACACACAAAAAGGGGAAATCACATTTGCTAGGAGATACTGATGGTGGCTCTGAAGTCTGAAATGACCTACACAAAAATATTCTGTGATGCAAAAGTACTTTCTGACTCTCAAGTCAGCTATTTGCTTAACATATTTGTTTACAGAAGTCCAGTGTCACTGTTCTGTTCTATGAATGCAGATAGATAGCAGTCAAACTGTTAAGAAAGAAACTGCACACTTTTTTAGAGCTGAATGAATACTTACTTCTGCTTTTTTACGTGCTTCAATGGCTTTCATAAGCATCATATGTTGTCTTCTCCTCTCTCGTTCCTGTTAAAGCAGATAAAATTAGAACAAGACTCAACCACAGTTACAAAAGTGTCTTTTTTATTTTACAAACTCAGAACAACAAGTTTAGCATTAATAGACAAGTCACAATAAATACTATATATAGGACAAGAATGGCTAAGTCTGTGCATGTTTTAGTTCAGGTTTAGAAAGCAAATACAAGAACAATCAAAAGCAAAAAGGTAAAGCAATGAACATGGAGACAGTGTAAAACAGAAAGCATACAGCTTTACTTATGGTCAGTTGTGATGCTCCTTCATAAGCTGGCAGAACAAAAAGCATAATGGTTGGCTGGAACAGGTCAGTTACCTTACATCTGCTATTAGATAGCTCGCAATTACTAAATGAATTGCCAATTGAACAGAAGGCTGTATTTCTAATCATTTAAAAATATAGTAAAAGGCTGAGTTTTAAAATCATTTTAACTTCATGTTTACTCTCAGAAAAATCTTGCTGGAATCCAATATGCCACCAACAAATAAGTATGCTGAATTTTTCTGTGTTGAGACCAGTTTTACTTAAACTAGCTATGGTTCATACACAAACATGAATAAAATAGGATATTCCTATTTACTGATGCCTGTTCCTCAATGCAAAGTCACAAAAGCTGCACCATAGATTATGTTAACAAATTTAAATGGAACATAAATTATAGTACTATAGAAAAAACTAGATAAGTTCCTTCAATTTTAAAGTTCTGAGGTAAAATCCTGGCCCCACCAAAGTTAATAGGAGTTTGTCGTTTACTTCTATGAGGCCAGGATTTCATCTCTAGTTTCATTTTCAGATTAAAATATTATGCATTTACTATTTATTGAAAGCTAGTATGCTCAGCACTGTACAAATCTGAGGGAAGACATGGTCCCAATTTGTACAGTAATTCTAATCCAATTTGTAGTGTTCTAATCCAAAATTATATTAAAAGCTTTATACCGAATCCCAACAAATGGGATAAGACTTGCAAAATTTGTACAGTGATTTTCTATTAAACACAAAATGCTAATTTTGCATAAATTCATCATTGATTTTACATAATGGTCCAACTCAGGTTGTGACATCAGTAATGTAGATTTCCAGTCAACAGCCTCATATATGGATCGCAGAATTCAATTTATAACACGTCTGAGACAAGTCATACTTTTTTTTCTTTAATAGACAAGACAAGCAGATGTATGCAATGCACTGTGCTGTAAAGCCATGCAGCAGTATGTAATATGACAGCAGCCAGTGCTACATTTTATGCATTGCTATGACAACCATATCACAACCAAATCACAATGCGGTGTTAGATGTACAAAAATAAACATACCCATACCATATCTAGTCTATGCCTCTCCAACTCCTGGTAGAAAGAGTTGGCACAACATTATGAAACAGAAATCACAAAGTCATAAAACCACTTTATAACCCCCACAGAAACCCCAATACCAGAGCAAGTCAATAAACCATAAAATGAAAGAAAAACGTATGCAGGAATCAAAATCAGAAATTTATACCAAAAATATTTTGAAGTCTTTTCCCCCAAACAGCTTAAGCAGAAGTTAAAAATTAGCATTTGCTACTGTTCTGATAACTATATGCATACTAACCTGATGTTTCAGAAGAACAGCCTGCTGCCTTCGCATCTCTTTTTCCTTAAACATAAGAACAAAAAAGTGCTTCAAATACCTGACAATTATTATTTAGCAGTAAGATGCAATTTTTTGAGCCATGCTAAAATAGGAAGAATCTGCATTCTCTCTCTCTCCACTCCTTTATTTTCAAACACTTTACATAATATAGGAACAGTTTATGCTATAAAATCTACTGAACGGAGGAGCATCAGGAGATGCCAATAACATTTGGCTACACTGAGAGTGCATGATTTCCAATTACAGCAAGTAAGTTTTTCAGCACTGATAGGGATAAATGGGATATTTGACCACAACGTTACACAAGTAGCAACAGAGTTTTTCATTATACTCAATATAAAACAGAAGAGACATTGTATGCAATGCTATTACATAAGGGTTGGGTGAGTATGTCAAAAGCTGCTCAAGCCAAGCATAAGGTACAGATAACCCTAGTATTGACACTTCTATTTATTATTATTATATATATGCATGCATATGCATGTATATATGTAAATACACACACACGCACAGACACACGCACACATATGCACAGTACTTACTCTACATTTCTATTACAGATGTAATACCTTATCAAAAAAGATTCTGCCATGCCTACAGTTCTCATATTAGTTCACAATTATTATGCACAATCACACGGTTTTTATTTTTGGAAAATAAAAACTCTGATGCTTATCTAAACTAACCTTTATTCGTTTCTCAGCCTCCAATAATTTGGCATTTGCTGCTTCTTCCTTCTTTTTCTTTTTAGCCTGTGCATGCAAAACAGGTCTCAAGGTCATGCAACAACACCACTAAAACTTGAAAATAATCTCAGACTAAATAAAACTACATGCTTCACAAGGTGCAAAACAATACCACATATTATGTGTACATTATAACAGATTTCTTCCCCAGTACACTTTGCATTATCAGTTAAGTTCACGATTATTTTATTTATTTATTTATTTTTAAAGTCAAGCCAGAATTATAAAGTCACATTCAAGATTTATTTTACTTGGACATTTGTAACCAAGATACATAGCATATAGGAAAATAGTTATTTTTTAAGTATGGTTGGAAAGAGACTAAAATTCTAATCATTATATAAAACAGTGGGTTAAAAACTTTAGCAATCAATGGTTTACCACTTTTTTCCATTTTAAATACATATTTAATGTAATTGAAAATGTTCAGCTGAAGCCAATATACGGACAGCTCATCAACACATTTTGGGAATAATATTCCCATCCATTTAATATGTGTCAATATTAGTTCTAGTATAAGACAACAGAAACCAAAAAGAAATCTGTTGTCAGACAGATCAGAAATGGAGATCTGAAATAGAAATCTTAAATTCAAATTCCTTTAATTTAGTCGTATGTGACATGGTTACATTATATGAAGCAACCATCTGCAATATGGAAGCTTATGTCTTTTAAAAATAGATCATGCACATTTTTGAAGATCAGAATCATGCTGTTCAAATATCAACTTCACAGACAAATGTTAAATATTTTCCTTCTTTGATACTGTAATTTAACTTTTAAAACAAAGTTTTAAATCCATTCCACAGTCAGGAACTAAATTCCATATAAAGTAGATTGCAATACTATTTTACTCCCTAATTCTGCAAATATGTATTGGCTTAACTGTAAGCATGAGTACTCCTTTTGTCATTGATGAGACAATTGTTGTGTTTAAAGTTAAGCATATGTGTAAACAACTGCAGAATTCGGACCATAGTTTAAATTAAGGATCAGTATTCTTAGAATTTCTGAAATAGTGAGACAGTTAACAATTTTAATCAAGACTGTGGAATTCCTGAAGCAGACCTTACTTTAATCCAGTTGCGACAAACATGCAGTTAAGACTTTTTTCTTAATTATAATGTTCTTGAAACGTATGAACACATTTAAAAAAGTTATGCTCAGTTTATTGTTTCTACCTCTAAAATTTGCTGAGCCCGAAGTTCTTTTTCCATTCTGATTTGTTGAATTCTCTTAATTTTTTCCTGCAAGGGGGGAAAAACATCTTTTAACCCTTTTAAACAACAACAACAAGAAGTATATAAATTTTTTTTTACATGAATGAAAAAAAGTGAGAAAAGAGCCATAATAATTTTTAAAGACATGCGCACTTGTTGAATTTTACACACATTCCAGTTGATTATTTGGAACTACAATTGTCTGTGTTTGGTGTTCTACATTAACATTAGCAAATATTTGATGAAAGCACTGAAAATGGAATCTATGCCTGTGGGTTTATGTTTAGGCAGTGACAACTGTATTTCTCTTATACTAACTTAGAGAAAGGAAGCACCCTGACGACAGTACAAACTATACAGTATAAGCCAAATCCTGGCTTGCAATGGTAGAGATGCGTAGGGATGGGTAGAAATAGAGGCTGGAGTGCCCTGACACAGTCTGCTTATGCAGGGAATGCTGGGGGCTATGAAATCCTCATTGTTCCCTGCTATCTGTTGCTTAACTCTTGCAGACATCCGGAGGCTGGGAGCATAGCCATTCTTTAACCTCCACTAATCTTGCTACCGGGGACCACACAGTACCTCTGAGCATATTGCATGGCCCAAAGTACCTACCCAGCAGCAGCCAATATTTAGCCATATCATATCTGGATGAAGTATGCACAATTAAGTGCTGTATACTTTTATTTCCACTGGAAACTAACCTATCAAGATGGATAGCCTGAGTTTGGACAACCTTACTTATTTCTCAGAGGGGTGTCTGAAGTTATGCACTATAGAGTAAAAGTAAATAAATAAGTCCAGAAAACAGCGGCCACAACACTTTCAGTCAAGGTCATTCCCAGAGACGTCAGCATGCCTGTGAGCTCCTGAGGCATGGGGGGAGCCTAATGCAGTCACTGGACAGTTTTATTGTACATGTCCCGTGTTGTATACTTTGTGATTTGTAAACAGAGATAGTATGTGCTGCAACTGAAAACCTTATAGCATCCTATTTAAGGGTTTATTGTCTCCGAACAGCTGCTTGAGCCACATCAATTAAAAGAGCAGATCATGTCTATGGATGGAAGTGTTTCCATTCTGTTATCTGGACAGACAGGAGAAAATCTGAACCACAGAACTCAGGGCATAGCAAAGCCCTTAACTTATTCCAAGGAATGCCAAAGAAGCTTGCATCAGGCTGTGTCGTACAGACACAGTATCAAGGCATCTGGAAGAGAAAAGTCTGAGTATGATACGAGCCATCAACTCTCTATTCCGTGTGTTGGAAATTACGTCACCACTGTAGTTTCTGAAGTCTCCAGAGAATAAATATGTCATGAAGAGGAGACAACTTCATCTCGTCTCAGGAGCATGGTGACAGTTCCTGCACAGTACCAGAAGCAGGACCATATACATAACATAATATCCTCCAGATACAAGCCAACATCCTCTTACCCTTTTACTGTGCTGCAGAGTGGACTAAAATTTTATATGTTGAGTTTCTCAATTCAAATTCTCTCTCTTCTTTCTTTACTAATTCAATTCTATTTTGACTATACTTAGCCTAGGCATTACACATAAAAACAGGACACTGTGTTGTACATGTTAGATGAAACAGTCCTTTACCATGTAAAAATTTCTAAATGCAATTATCTGAATAAACTGATTAAGTTAACTCAGACTGAAGAGGTTTACTCTCATGCACACAATTGCCAGTATCTTCAAGTGCTATTTAAATAGGTAATCTCTTTCTATTAACTTATTTTTTTGTATTCATCACGTTTACTAAGATATTGAGGCCAAGATTCTGATACTACTACTCATAGTGATTGAGTAGCACCTTACTCTGAGAGTGGTCCCAACTGATTCCATGTATTATACAAAGAATAAAGTACTACTCAGCATTAGCAGGGATGTTAAAATCTGTTCCACGGTTCACTAAACACTACTGCCCTAATCAGAACTGCTCAACTGCATATCATAGACCATATACTGCTAAGTTAGCGGAGACTCTAGGTGACATGGTAGAGTCCTATGTTTTTGTAGCAAGAGGCTTAAGTCCTTTTTCCTCTGTTGCCGTGACCCTTCCTGGGTCCTTAAACTACCCTCTGTCTCCCCAGTGCCCCAGCTACAGCCGCTTGCCAGTCTCTGTTTAAACCAGGGAAGCCCCAGTCCAAACAGGGCTGCACTACGGCAAACTTTAGGAAGTCTGTTAGACAGGGACAGTATCTCCTTGGGAGTGAGCAGTTCCATCTCTCAGTTAGCTATCACCTGTAAATCTTTTGTTCTCCTTGACTCTTGCCCAATTTCCCATTCACTTGGCAGCAACAGGGCAATCACAGAGGACATGTAGAAAGAAAGATACATAGATAGTTATCTGAAAAGTGCCTCCCTGTGAACCTTATTAGGTCCATGACTTACTGGAGAATCTAGGGTGGATTTGCAGAAAAAGGCAGATGGGGGTGTTGAGAGGAAGGAGGCAGGACATGTGGAGGGAAATGGGTGCCCAGGGAAAGGGTCTTTTCTCTACGCTAAACTTTTGTTAGTAAAATGTTTCAACATGGGTAAAAGGTTTCCCTTACATTACATCCTCATAACAATATCCCACTAAGCTATCATTCCCAGCCTCCCTAATGTACAGAGACATTCAAAGGTATGAATAAGGAGAGTCCCACTGCAGTGAGCAACTTTGCTATGGTGTGCTTTGTTCTGTCTGTCACGGTAGAGCTGCTTTCCCAGAGTCTTTACATATCAGGTGCATTAAAAAAAACAAACAAACATGGAAATTCTTATCCAAAGCTGTGTTAAGTTATAGTTAAGGATATTCAAGAGTACATTTTCTATCTATCTAATGAAATCACTACAAATCAAGGAAATCACCACTTAAGGCAATATTAACATTCACACCACAGCTTACCACCAAAAAATCACAATGGCCACAAAAATTAATTCAGATTCCTCATGTCTACATAAAACGAACTTTCACTTCCAGCATTTGAACACCAACAATGTACCTTAGCAAGATTCTCTGTAATCTCATTCAGCTGCATAACTCTGACCTCTTTTTTTCCTCTCTTTTTTTTTTTTAGGTAGAAACAAAACAGGACACAGTTCTTCATTACAACTTGGTGGCATGTATTTGTTACTAAGATCAGAATTAATGCTGCTTGTAGAGAAATAACTATTAGAATTCTCAAATTTTTGAAGCTGAAGTGTGCTTCAACAGCAGAAGGATTGTGTTACTACACAGGACCCAGATCGTACCACGCGAGAACTAAAGTTGGGCAACTTTTTAATTTGTGTCAATTTTGCTGAAATGTTCATTTAGGAAAGAAAAATAGAAAACGTATAAAGATATTTCAACACTTTCAAAATGAAACCTTTCGATTGTTTCATTTGAATGTTATTAGTTTAAAAATTTTCTTAATTTTTTTTAAATCTCAAGTATATTTAAAAATGGTCAAAAGTTTTATTTAACCCAAATTATTATTATTATTACTACACTTTTTGATTCCCTCAAAATTTCAAAAATGTTGGTTTTCAGTTGAACCCAGTTTTTTTAAACACTTTTTGAAACTGCCAATAAACTGAAAAATATGTTATTCAGCCAGCTTTAGTCAAGACTGACTTGTAATCATTTCTAGATGGTGAGATGATGAAAGCACACATTATTTCATCCCCATTAATGACTCCCCAAAGCAAAAAAAAAAAAATACAGAGAGATCTGTTTCCTGTGGAACCTGAATGCACATTCCTATCACATGGAAGATTCTATAAATAATATAGATATACCTCACTTAAATTAGGGTTGAGCTACAGGCACATTTTCAGTATGCTGAGCAATACTCTAACACAAGCGCCTTTTTAAAAAAAACTCAGCTACAAAAGCAATTACTCAGCAATATGCTATTATAAGTAAGTTCCCTGGGGCAGCGACAATCCTTTTGTTCTGTTTCTACAGCACATAGCACAGTTGGGTCCTGGTCCATGACTGGGGCTTCAAGGCACCACTGCAATGTAAATAATAATAAAATGCACAGCAGAAATTGACCAGAAAGGCAGAAATTTATACCAGTGTTCATTCTCACAGGTTACAATCACGATCTGGTATCAAGAATGTGATAACAAATCCCTCCTTACACAGACATCTGGTCAAGCCTGTTTAAAAAGTACAAGGTATTTCATCTTGAATATTTTCCATTAGCTCCATGGTTGGGTTTTATTATTGGATTAAAATGGAAATCTCGAGTAAACACTGATTCCTCTTTCCACACACAGATTAATTAAGGTACTTTTGTGTTTCATTTTCTTACAAGGACAGTCAAAGAAATACTCCTCAGGATATCCTTACAATCTTAATAAAGTTCTCTATAAAAAAATCAGAATGACTAGGTTTTAACCATAAACACACACAATTTAAGCTTCTACAGCAACAGCAAAGTTTCTATATCGACATGAATACAGAACTTAAAATAGCGCAAAAAGCAATAATTTAAATACTTTCTTCAGAAACACAATGTGCATCACATGCTATTTCAGAAGTTAATGTGTCCAGTTCACTGCAGGGAATAGAATAAATGCAAAGAAACCTAGTAAAAGAATTGTTTTTAGAATGTCAGGCTTCAAAAGCATTCATTTATTACTTCATTTATTGGGATATTTGTTCAAAGGATGAAAAACCTGCTTCCACAAGTAGCTTAATTTATTAATGACTAAATATGAAAAATCTTCTTGCTGTTGGAAGTATAACATATGGTTAAGAGCCTTTGATATAACAATATTTAACAATAATTTTATATTTAAAAAGCAAGCAATGTGTAATTTAATTTATCACTATGCTTAGATATAATTGTTCTTAAGCAATCCAAAATCACCGGCAGTTTTCTCTCTAGCTGTTCTGGCTGAGCTATTTCAATGTTTACATAAGCAGCTATATCACTATTTCTTTTTATAGAGCTGTAGAGTAGCTGAACACCTAACTAACTGGAGGGCCAGCTGCACAACCCTTAGTCACAGGCGTAGTGCCATTGAAGTCAAAATGATCACACAAGGGACAGATTCACCAACATGAGTAAGGGCTGCACGATCTAGTCTTTCAAAATAAAATACAACATATGTTCTTTATAATTAGATAACTAACAACTTCAAATTTTAACAAGTACACTGTATAACCTATCAAATATATTGAAAGCATGAGTTTAAGTAAATAAATAAAATATAGAGCTTATTTAATGAACACACAACATTTACCTGCTGTTTCATTATCTTTATCTGTTCTTTTTGCTTCCGCTTTTCTTCAGCAGCCATAATAGCTACAAGTAAAACAAAAAATGTAACATCAGCAGAAAATGACTGAAGAACAGTAACCTAATATCGACAACTCTAAAGCTCATTTGCAAGTATGAACAATCTTTTAGAGGTTTACTACTTACCTTGCTGTTTTTTTGCTTCTTTGGCAACTCGAGCCTGTTCCTGCTTCTGAAGTTTTCTTAAAAGCTTTATTTGTGCTGCTTGCCTAGCTATTTCTTTAAAACAAAGAGGAAATATTAAGCACATAGACATAGCACTGTCTCACAAAAGCGATCTAACTTACGTGTTCAGACATTTTCACATAAAGAAAGGGGAGACGAAGAAAATAGTGAGTTTATCTTGCACAAATTTATCCTGAAAATGTTTAAATATAGAATTCTTATACCAGGATCTCTTTTATAAACAAATATCTTTCACAGCTTCTCAAATGAACATGGATGCTCTCTGTTATCTACACAAAAATTATGTGTAATTCTGAAAAACGAAAATGATTTACTTTCAATCAAAAAATACTGACCTACCTCTGTTTCTTTAGAAGTTTATATAGTTTATAATCCTTTTTGAACAATCCCATGAGAGAGTTCAGATAGCAGAAAATATATAGTACACTCTCATAAGGCTGGATTTTGCCACTCTCTCTCATGCTGATTAGTAAATCTTACTCTTTGAATAGTTCTATTGATTTTAGTGAGATTATTTGTGAAGTAAGGTGGTACTGAAGTGAGTTAAATTTTCAACCTGAGTCACAGACACATTACCTTTTTTCATTCTTGTTATTTTCCCTTAATCTAAAAGACAAGTCATTTAGACTAGAAGTATATAGCTGCTCTCTGTATATGAAAAATGTAATAAAATTTCAGGGTACAAGATGAGGATGTAAAACAGTAGGGCTGAAAATGAGTGACATAACAGTGAAGAGGTCTACTGGTTAAAAAAAAGAAAAACGAAAAATGACAGTTTATGAACGGTTTATCGTGTAACCAAAAAGAGGAATATTTTAAGTGTATTTTAAGAGAATACATCAGTATTTCCTGTAAAAGCTATTGAAAACTGGAAAAAAAAAAATCAGATGCTGAATTACAGAAGAGTGATATCTGAAATGCCTGAAAAACTTCTGTTTTCCCACAGAAATAAGACAGATGGAGTATAAGGATTTAAAGATGAAGAACAGACCAAAATAAACTGTTAGCGGGTACTCTATATATGGGGTCGTATTTTCAAACACATTCAGGACTGATGTAACTCTGCTTCCACCGAACTCAGTGCTTAAACTCCAGTTGACTTCAGTGAGAACAGAGTTAGGCCAACACTAAGTGCATTTTCATATAGCCATCATAGAATCATGGGGGTGAGGGACAAAACAAAACCAAATTCTAAGGAATATTTACATAACCTATAAAAAGTTACCATCTACCCAGCCAGGTATTTATAACACACACTGTTTAGGCATCTCTGCAGAATATGAATGAATTACAAATTCTTCACATAAGAAAATGTATGGCCAGTTCAAAGAATTAGAACGTGCTTAAGAAAAATTCTGGATGCCACACATGAAATGAGCCTGAAACCCCTCCATTAAAAACACTTTTTTCTTTGAAATTGACATATCCAAATACATGGAGACAAAGAACAGCTAATAGGAAGTATCATAAACAGATAGTAGGAGTTAATAGAACAGAAGTACTTTATATCTCTTTTGACTGTAAAGGGTTAACAAGTTCAGTAAGCCTGGCTGTCACCTGACCAG
>NC_133778.1:48273991-48310156 GCF_003597395.2 Chelonoidis abingdonii | reverse complement strand
GGAGAAAGGTTTACTTTCCTTGTGTTAAGATCCAGAGGATCTAAGAAAGCAAAACCTATGGTGCACCTTATGTTATGGGGAAGTTACAGAGGGCAGAGTGGTATGTGCCCAGGGATGGTGGCTGCAGCAGTGGATACAGCTGGAAGCAGAGAGCCCCGAGGCAAAACCCACAGAGCAGAGCCCCGGGCAAGGTTTTGGGGGGACCAGAGTGTACCAGGCACTGGAATTCCTGGTTGGTGGCAGCACTACAGTACTAAGCTGGTAACTGAGCTTAGAGGAATTCATGCTGGTACCCCATCTTTTGGACGCTAAGGTTCAGAGTGGGGAATTATACCATGACAGGAAGAATGACAAAATGCCTCTGATTGGACTAGCAGTTCCTAGTCTATACCATTATTAATTAGCAAAAAGATTCTGAAAGATTGAGATCACAAAATATCAGGTTGAAATCGATTTTACTCTCAATGCTTGAGAACCTGAGCAGGGAAAAGGAAGCCAAGGTAGACATTAACAGGCATAATAGGTCTAATAGTACATATAAAGAACCTCCTGTAGCCATGGGCTATGAGAATCATCTGTCCTTGAAGAATGGAGAAAAGCAGACAAGAGAGTGCCTCCAAATACCTATCTGCTTGCATGGCCTCTTTCAGTGTAGTGTCTGGACACCTCTATGAAATCTCAAACAACAGGAAAATTTGAAACAGGGCACGGGGAGGGGTGTCTTTTAGAAATACACTGAAGTCACTAGTGAGGAAATAGTCACTACTGAGGAAATGTATGCCAATTTGCTCTCACCCTGCTACCATAAGTAGAGGGCTGAAAAAGGAGGCATTCTAGTTTAGTGGTCGGAGTGCAAATCAGGAGATCTGGATTAATTCTGACTTTGAATGGGCAAGACACAACCTCTCTAGCATTTGTTTTTGCATTTGTAAAATGAAGTGGATATCTACCTTCATAGGGGTGTCATGAGGCTTAAACTGTTAATATTTGTAAATTGCTTTGAGATTATCAGATTGAAAGTAATATACAAGCAACAAGTACTATGGTGCTTAGTGGCCTCTAATGAGACAGAAAATGATCTAGCTACCTTACCTGATATCCAGCCCCAAGCCAAAAATACTACCTACAACAGGTATCTTTAAAAATGCATCCTCTCTGTTTGTTCAGGCAGAACATTTCAATCATCTCCAATGACTGGTTCTTTCTTGTGTAATGCTCTTTGCAGGCACAGAGAAAAAAGGCACAATGAATCTCTCAAAGAGATAGTAAAGGCTTAGATATTTTAAGTATGAATCTTGTGCAGCGCCGCAACAGACAGCATATGTCCACATTCACTATCTAGGCCAGATCAATCATGAAACTGAAGAAGAAAAATAACCCTGAGCCTTAAGAGAATTTTGTAGAATAGCAGCTTTTTTAAGGAAAATGTGATGCAATTTTGAAGAACAGCGCTGGGATGAAGGTTACATGCTTGATGCTTATATTTAGGATCAGAGTCTCATATCCTTATGTATTTTTTAAAAAATTGTCAGTAGTACCCAGATTTCCACTCTTATTACACTGTACAAATCTAAATAAAGTTAATATTGCCCAAGCTTATTCATTTATTACATACACACATACACCCCCTCCTCACCTCTATTTAAAGCATGTTTATATCTACTTGGTTTTAAACTGAAGGTCAAGGACACACTTTTGACAAGATTTCGAAAAGCAACTTGCAAGGGCGTACAGTAGCAGAAATACATGGTAATACTTGCCTTTAGGAAAATCAAACATTACTTTCAGGTTGTAGAAGCTATAACAAATTTCTTACCTTGAGCTTGCAACTTCCTTAAGAGCTTTGCATCAGTGTTGTCTAAAAATTCAGTGCTACCAACATTTGGAGGTCGGCCCTTGCGACGCCTCATTCTTGATTCTTCTCTAGCACGCTGTCTATCTGGATTTGGTGGTCGTCCTCTACGACCTTCCATAGCTCTGATACGAGGAATGACTTCCTCTTCTTTCAGGAGACACCACTGCATACCCTTTTAATTAACATATTTCATAGCCATTATAAATAAAAGTGAAAAGAAACAAAAACACACATTCACAGATCTGGTCAGACATGCAAAAATGCATCTCTCTATATATGTGAATATATTTACACAAAAACATGAAAGTCAGTATTAGAATGACCGTGGTGACACAGAGCAATTGCATAGATATTGTGGGATTTATCAAAAGCATTTCCACAATTTACCACTACAACTTACAAGATCTCAAAGCTAATTTACGTAGCAAAACACCATTTATTATTACATATGTGACACTACTATATTGCTTCTAGTTCTCTCGCCTAAATAGACCAATGCTCAAATTATTAGGTTAGGAAGAAGAATAGATTTTCCCTTAGCCTATAAACTTCATATTTAACTACTACACCTGCACTTATCCATTAATCAATGTGATATTTAAAAATCTGACAGGCTAAATGTAAAGACCATTGTTTTCCTGAAATTTATAGAATATAAGAAAAACAGTAAAAGCAGGAGAACTAATTGTGATTTTTACTTGTTACTTTTGGAGGGTTGGATATTTCAGTTTTATAACAAATAAATTGAAAAACCACAAACTCATTTCTACCGTGCGATTTTATTTAGTACACTTAGTTTTCACCTACTGTGAAAATTAATTTGTCAGTCAACTAAAATTAAAAACTAATCAAAAGTTTTCAAGTAGTTATAATCTACTCTATGACCTTAATTCAAAGCTCTGGAAACTGTAGTCTCTTGAACAAGTTAAGAAGCACTAAATTCAACCCTTTTTAATTTCTCATGGCACCTATCCTCATCCTAAATTCCTGTTGCTATAATACCAAGAGGTTAGTTTTTAGATAGCTTTCATTTAATTGACACAAGGGGGAACCTCATATTGTGTCTATTAATTAAAACAGTTGCTTGATCTTGCTTGACTGAGCTTGATCTATTTGGAACTATGGTATCTCTCACTGCTTTTCCAATTTTTTTGGAATGATAAGAAGAAATGATAGCTAAGAATACTTCTGGGAGCACGTCATTATTTACTTAATGAAAGCTTGTCAAGGACTCTGAAAATGTCTGCCAAAGCAACTATGAAGCCAGTCATATCTACTTTTTTAAAAAATACAGCTGATTTGCAATACTGAATTTGTGAATTAATAAGTGCACAAACAATAAAATCAAGTATGATTAACCACAAAATGTGCTTTGTTCATTTATTTTGTCAATTATGTTTTAATTATTTATGTTAATATTTCATAATGTTAAGAAATGTTTCATAGAACATTTCTGTAAAAGGAACATTTTAATAACAAGATCCTCACATCCAAAAGTAGCTGCTAATAGAAGCTGCACTGATATTTTTCAAATCTCAAACCACGATGAAGAAAGATATCACAAGAATCCATACTGTACTTAGCATGCAGCTCTTCCAAGAGGCATACATTAACTGATATCCAGCACCAAGTGCAGAATCCATCCTTGTTAAAAACTGACTGAAGACTTCTCAATCCAAAATCAGTATCTGTACCACTTGAGCCAAAGAAGTATCTTAAACATCTGTCAGCAGGAGTACCATTTATAATATATATATAGTATATTCTCTTTCAGGTGTCTAATATCTCAGGGATCTCCCCCTGTAGTTTATCACCGACTATTTGTCTTTTTGAGCCATGTAAACAAGACTAAATATCATCTCTCTTTATTGTCCATACCAACCAGCAACCTAGCAGACAATTTCTCATGTGCTTATTCATGAGTGAGAAAAAAATGCACAACAAGATTCAGAAACAGAAGGAAAAAAAAAATCAATCGTGGTTCAAGGCTAGTCCAGAAGGTGCTGTACTGGTGTTTGCTCTCCTTTTTTACTGTTTCCAATAAAGGACACCACAAACTGAGGGACACCTACATTCAAATACGTTCACCTTTGAAAAATCCTTCATCATTAAAGATAAGGAAAGCCATATGGATTCCACTTTTCCATGCCACATTTGATTCTATGGACAGGATTTTTCCACTGGTGTAAATCAACATATTACCATAACAAAAGGAAAGTTGATTTACGTCAGATGATACTCTGCTCCTGTATCTATTTTATCCAGTTTTTTAGAATGCAGGACAGGAGATATTTGCAGGACATGACATTGTTTTAAAACAAGAGTCTAAAGGAACGCTCTCTTTTTGGTCTTCCTGAAGTATCGAAGAATGTTGGATGAGTAAACACAAACTGAGAAAAAGCTGGCTGAAATCTCAGTGTAAATTACAATCATTTTAGAAGTTGTTGAATTCTGGGAACCATTGTTTATTCAAAAACAGGAATCTGGCTACTCCATTTAGACTCCTACGTAGTTTAGTACCAACTTTCAGTTTCACTAAGATTTTATATTAAGATATCTAAATCAATGTAAAAGCACACTTTTTTGCCATGGAGACATAGCTATAGTCCATGTTAGAACAGCCTCAAGGCTATTCTAACTTATTTTAATCTTATTTTAAGTAATCGACTCTTAGGGCTGTTATATAGCTGAAGATTGCTGAAATGCAAATCATTCTATCCCATCACTCCTACCAGCCTTGACACTACTCATATGAAAGAGTAACCCCCTATGTCTTGTGATGCTCTAACACACCTGAGCATCCGAACCAGAGTTCCTGGGACCCAGTCTTGCATTCAGATCACTAGCCAGCACATATATATCTACAGACATACTTCTCTTTTTTGTTTTTAAACAGACACAGCAGAAGACCTATTCCCAGATAAAAGTAATCTGAATGATATCATCAAAGTACGTATTTCACAGCTATAACACAACATAAGAGGTTTTAGGAACTGGAAAATGAGGTTACTTACGTTTACAGTAACAAATGTTCTTCAAGGTGTGTAATCTGTATATGCATTCCACAGCAGTACCTCTAAGGGTAGTGCATGCGCCATTCCACAAGGGCATAAAGGGTGAGAATCCATGATCTCAGAGCTCTAAAGTAGCAGCCACAGAGGTAAGTAGTGGAATATGTAATTCGAAGAACACCAGTTATCATAAAGGTGTGTACCCTTGTTTTCTTCTTAAGAGTGCTAGTCTGTATGCATATTTGTGACTCCCAAGCAGTTTCCTGTCACTCGAGTCCTAAGAGACATCAGAGTATGGACTGTAACACAAATCATGTGAATCTTGCATTGTCCCTAGCTGCCTGCACCAACATACAGCGTTTTGTGAACATGTCAGTCCACCTTCATCCTGGATCCTTTGCACTGAGGCCACTGGGTGGCCCTGGGGATGCAGCAGCAATGGGTCTAACCCCAGGTGCGTGGGTGACAGTCTTAATCTGCAGATTCGGATAGTACAACAATCCCCATGGGGCCACCTGCTCTACAGTCCAAAATCAAAAAACATGACACACCGGTGCCTAGAACTGGCGATCCTCATACTGCATCATAGCAGTATCCGGCTCTCCCATGGGTACACACCTTTTGACTCCTTGGGAGACATCAAGACTGCTGAGTCCTGGGATCAGGCTGGGGACAGCTGTTGGCTGTCTTGAGTCAGAGGACAGGACAGCAGTCCTCTGGAAAAGATTGTGTCCGTCCCATGAGTGCAGGGGGGACATGACTGGGTGCTGGAAACATTCAGGCCACTGGGTCCAGGAATCTGGAAAGCATCAGGAATTAGTGTGACATATATAAGTGCAGGCCCCAGAGATGAGGCCCTGAGTGGTGGAGCCCCAGCAGGTTGGTATGGCAGTGACTGCGCAGATACCTGAAAGCATGCTGAAAGCATCAGGATGGCCAGTACGAAAATCAAACTTTTACCAGGTACTGAAGTAGCCAGTGACCACTCTGACTTCTTGGTACCAAGAACGCTTACACAGCTGTGGCAACTCGGGGTGGAGGGTGCAGGCTCTGGTGCTCACGGAACGTTTTCTAAGTTTTGAGGCACCCTTGATGTCTGACAGGCTGTTAGTTTTATGTGGTCTTTACTTGGATCAGGGGAGGGCGACTTCTTCCTCAAAGGCTTCCAGTCCAAGTCTGCCCTGTATCTGACGCACCCGCCTAGCAGAGTCCTAGATCCTGGGCTCCAACCCAAGCCCAGACAAGTACACAGCAATGAAACAGTCATGGAGCCCATGCCCTGTGAGCCCAAGTCATCTAGCATGAGCCAGCCACTGGTGTCTAGTTGCTGTGTAGACTTATCCTGTATGTCTTCCAGACAAGGCAGCTTCAAGACAGTTTTAAAGTCTACACTGGGGCCGATTTCAACAACTTTTGTTCCCCTGCGGGCCTATATGCCTGGAATCTGGAGCTGGAGACCAACCTCACTGCCTGCTCCATGAGAAAAGCCTCAGGCATGAAGCGCTGGGTCAACTTCAAGAAAGACCTGCAGATTTCACAGTACCCCCAGGTATGTCCTTCTTGAGACAAAAAGAGACACCTCATGTGTCGGTCATTCAGAAACAACTGCTTCGCACGATGGGCAGTTCTTAAAGCCTGGGGAATTGCTGTGCTTGAGCATAGTGTCCCACACCACCTGCAACCTTGGGGAAGGGCCTCTTTCTCCATGTGGCTTCCATGTGCACCTCTGACGAAACTCACAACACTAGCTAGCCAAAGCAGAGGTAAATTTGAGGATAGTTGCTCCGACATATACCATGAGCAGTAGAAAAGGAACAGAGGCATGGTAATACATGGAGAGGAAGGTCCTATGCGTCACACACCCCCAGAGAATTGTCTCATCGGCAATAGCTAATGCATATACATGAGATGTGCACTCACCAACTATGGAGTATGTATCTAGACTAGCACTCAAAGAAGAAAAAGTTCCTCCAACCCAACAAGTTTACATTTTAAAAACAAATCTTAATCTCACTTTTTTGCTATCCCTCCCTTCTTTTTCCATAGAAAAACATACAGGCATTTTTAATTCCTTAATTATGGCAAGAAGGTAGAGATTCCACAGATAAGAATGAATGATGGTTTCTATCCTTAATATTATATACTTCAGTTACTTACCTCTATAATTTATTCCGTGTATCTATTAATACTTTCATGAAGTATCTTGGCTCAAGTCCCTGTTAATCTTAAACTAGAAAACTAGGAGTTATGTACCCCTTTTTTTAGAAAACTGGTACCAGTCTAAAAATGTACTGTAAATGACAACTATATCAGTTCCTTTCATAATATAGAAATCCTTCATTATGTACTGTCAGGGAATAAGGCCCCTAGCCTCTTATTACTACTAACAACTACTAGCATTAACAGGAGGCCTAATGGAAGTTTCCTAACAACCCGACTAAAATCCAGACAGCCTGCTTCAATCATTATTTGATAAAAATAGATGCATGTACTAACGACATATTAATAAAAATAGAGAAGACGATTTATCAGCATATAAGCCATCTGGCCGGAATTGGGGAACTAGACACAGGTCACAAGGACCCCAAATAGGCCTGCACAGCTTGCCAAACAAAAAACCGCAAGTAGGGGTGTCTGAACAGTCAAGGCCGCCTGACTGTCAGGGGACTATCTATAAGGAAATGAAACACAGTACGCTTGCATTTAAAGAGGGTTATAGGAGTTTAAGTATCAAATAAGGCAATTACCTAATTGTTTAAGAAATATATAACCATAAAAGGTATAACAAATGATTTAATGAAATATGCTAATTTGCAGTTTGTAGCTATATAAGCTGAAGCAGAATCATGTTCAGGAGGCCAACCCATCCCTTGCATGGGAGAACGCTGACCTCCACTTGTGCACAAGTGTATACTCAATAAAGGTGCCTCAGGCTGTCTGATCAAAGTACAGAGGTGGTCTTCTTTTCCCCAACAGTACCTAAAACATTCTTTGTTTTCAGTTAGGAAAAAAATCTCTGATTGAGCTAAAAGGAAACTTCAGGAGATTACCATGCTTTCAAATTCTTTTTTTAAATTCACTGTACTGAAAAGCATTAAGAAATGCCATTGTATATACAGTAGGAAAATATAGGTGGATTTCAACCTGGAAAATTTAGATTGGAATGTTCTACTGTCTACAACTCATCAAACCACGTTCTGAATTTTATAGTATAGTTACCTGAAGTTATCCAAATTTGCTATTGATATGGCGCTTCTGGATTTTATTAAACAATGACAGAGCCTAAAAATACCTCCAAATCACCTTGTAAAACTAAAATTATTTTTCATATCAAGAAAAACTTCAGAAAATCTATCACACTGAAGTCACTGGCAAGAATTAAAGTAAATCGTTTTCCATGCATCTTTTTCCATCTTTCCATTTGAATTTTGCAGTGCTCTCAATCAGATAAGACTGATACAATAACCTGGATTATGATATGTCAACGAACTCAAAGAAAGGCAGAGAGAAGAACATGAAAAGTAGAAGTAAAAGGCCAAAAACTGTAGAAATTGGAGGAATCAGAAGATTAGCAAATTCCTGGAATAAAACTGATAATTTTTATACCAATAAAGATACAGATGAAGTATTGGAACTTTCATTATTACAACAGGACACTAAATTTCAGTAAATTACATACAGATACCATTTTCATTAAGTACTAGTTTAATTTTTTGTTTGACTTACTGTAAGTGGTATGTTAGCTGTTATCAGTTTAGTTCAAATGTTTACATGATAATCTAATTAATTAAAATCTGATACATGAAGTATAAATATAATTTTAGAGCTTCTTAATCACACTAGGCCTTTAGGCAATATATTCTCTTTAATTCCATATTTTAAAAAAATATGTATGGATTAGAATAGAAAAACAAAAATATACACACTAAAAATTATCTGATTCAAAAGCTGGACTGATGCCACATGTAATAAAAATGCTAATGAGGAATGCTAAAGTTTATTTTTGTCATTAAAAAAATAGATGTAAAAACAAATCTGCTAAATCTAATGGGTTGATTTTAAGAGACAACCTAAGCCTCTAGTTAAAAAAAAAAATCTAGACTTACTATTTAAAATGTTTGCAGTTTTAATAGTATTTCAGATAAAAATCAAGAAAAAACAAATATAAGATTCACATGCCAGTTATGTCTGGAAAGTGCAAATGCTCATGACCTCAGTTTGAAATGGATCAGATTAGTCTGTGCTATCCAATGCTGATTGGCATACTTTAAAGTTAGGTAACATAACACTCACAAGTTACCTTCAACACAGATAAATTATAAGAAAAATGGTGGTAATGACACAGAATAGACATTCTGTAATCGCACTGCACACCGAATATATTAGTCTCATGGTACTTACAAAGGCCAAAAACTGTAGAAGGCCTGTAGAAGGATCTGGGCTTGTCTTATATATGTCTATATATGTTTATGCTTACAACATACATATAGTGTACACACACACACACAGTGTAAGAACTTGAAAATATACAATAACTTGTATGATTATGTATGACAATTTAGCTGCTGTGGACAAATAACATTACTCTCACCAAAGATGTTGTTATCCCAAGCACACCTATGTTACAATAAAAAAAGCGTCTCCCTAGTGACTAAAGGATAAAATTACTTACCTATAATTATTGTTCTCCAAAGACAAACATCAAGTACAGATCCACTATAAAAGTCTAATATCTCCAGAAAGGAAGATATCGCTAGGGCTTTCCAAGATTCTGAAATGGCTCCCTCCTCCACCCAAGATGAAGATAGCAGCTTTTGAGTTTCAGTCTGAGGAATCTGCAAATTCTTTCTGTTTGCTTTTCAGGATTTGGTCTTTGACTAAGTCAGTGTGCATTATCTAGTTACATATCAAGCATCACAGTTTAGCTTCCACACTGGAAGCAAGGGGTTGAGGGGGAAGGAGCAATGCTTTAGTGGTGCACTTTAGAAAGAAATCTGGATGAACTAGCCACAACTTCTCTTGAAGTTCCTGAGGCATGCACATTGCAGAGCCTGTTCTGCCACCCTCTCATGTGGTACAGTGTGTGCTCCTTCCCAGCACCCTACCAGTTCTGCTATAAGGTATGGAGTAAAGATAAGGCCAAGTCCCAGTTCTTTTAGACCAACCAACAGCGGAGCTAGGAAAGAGCAGTGTTTGCATACCCAATAGTATTTAGCATTTTACCTGTAAGGGTGCTCAAGGCAGGAGGCCTCTTGTGCCCCCATCCCCTTGCACACCTGTTATATGCTGGGGACAATCCAGCCATAAGAATGTACATGTGGAATCTGACACCACTGGAAATCTCAATGTCTTTTAACAGTGTATCATGGGAAGGTGTCATCTGGGTGCGATAATAGTGCTGAGGCCACCTATACCACCATCCTGAACAGAGAAGTGTTTGCTAATACCTACTTCTTCTGTTTTAGACTCCCCTTTCATGACATTTTTCTTTCTCTTAGTAAAACTGCTCTGATCTGAGAAGAGTAAAAATTGGAATTCTTGAATGATATTTAGAAGAGGTTTGGGATAATTCATTGCCCGGCCTTGTGACTGAACTGTGGCCCTTCCTCAGTTCTTCCTTTCTGAAGCTTTGCAGTCCCAAAGGAGGGCAGGGAGTGCAGTACATCCCACTAGATAGAAGGTAAGAGGTGTGGAAAGAAGTAACTAAGAGTGGAGACATGTGAGATGGGAAGAATATAACAGATGAAAAAAAAAAGAAAAAGAAAAAGAGGGGTTGACATGATGTCCAGGAAACTAATAGGTACTTAAATCAAAGTACAGAGGTTCAATAGCAAAGTACATACCTACATGATTTACTGATCTTGACTTATTCAACTGTGGCTGATGTACAAGGGGCCTACAACATTAGCTTCCTCAATGGGCCAGAAGTTAGCCAATGCCACCCCAAAGTGAGCGATCTGGCATGGCTTCAGCTTTATTACAAACGTTTATGCATGTTTCATAGACGATGTATAAGCCTACAGGGACTCAATTGCCTCGGTAAGGTGTTTTGAAATTCCAGGAATTGTAGCGTGCATTTTCCTGATGTCTGTCCACATTCATGTGGTGATACCCAAGGAAGAGTTATTTTTAACAATAAGTAAATATATTCATTGACATGAGATCACAAGAAAAAATGAAAGTCCCTAAACTGGACAAAATAGATGGCGGTGTCACACAGTTCAATCATAATTTATTCTTCTGTGAAGTGGCTACTTTATCCACATAAAGCAAAGCAGAGTTCTGCCACCCTCAAGTAGAATGTTTGTTCATACAACTGTGCATAAAAACTGGATCCTTCAGAAAAGCTAATACTGTAGTCTTTACATAGTAAATACCAGTGTTTTAAGTATGTATTTTAGATACCCTCGACGGATAAAAATATGAAGAGAAACATGATACATACATACACAGAATTTCTACAGCTAGGGAGTTTGTATAACATAGTAAGAAAAAATTTCTACTCTAAGCAGTATCTGAACATGTCCTCTTATAAAATACTTAGCTCAAAGCTCCTTCTTACTAAACAACTATAATTTCAGAGCTGATCTTGGGATATACTGAGCACCTACAACCTCCTGCTGAATACAATGAAAGACATAGATTTTCAGCACTTCCCAGGATCAGACCCTCAACTCTCAACAGAAGCTACTGTAAAGTACTATGTATGACTGTAAGAATGAATTCACTAACAACAGGCAGTGCTCCAGCGTGTAGTAAAAATTACTTCACCTAGATTTATGTTACTACTCCTCGGATCAAAGACTTTACTTTTTAAAAAGTGGATACCTGCAGTCCATCTCTGGCTTCATAGAAGTCACCCACTCCTATTTTTGCACTGAAGCTGAAATTGTCCCTTGAGATATCCATTATTCCATTTCTGCTGAGATACTGAAAAAATCACATATTTTTCCACTTCAGGTTTTAAATAATTACAACCCAGCTTTGATGTACAGCTAACGTCAGGAGTCAAATGTTTTGCAAATTCTATCAAGGGGATATGCCTCTATTGGAGGTCAATTTAGAAACAGGTTAAGGTACACTAGCCTCACATCACAAGACATTTTGTATCAAGGAACTTTATTTGAGGAAGAAGTGCATTTTTTTATTGTACACATGCTTAACGGTACCAGAATGCATACAAATTGAAAAAAAAGTACCTTTACCACTTCAGGATACTGTCTCAGTTTCTTTCCACATGGTGCATAATACGCTACTTCTCCTTGAAGGCGACCACCAAAATTCCTTATTCGTGTTTCTCTTTGCCAGCTGTAGTAATAGTAAATATAGGTGTGTGTTAACACTCATTTCTTGAACTAATTTATAAACATTAATTTATTAATTTTACATTAAAGTCAAGAGACAAATATATAAAGTGATTAAGGCAGAAATATGACTCAGCAAAAATGGCATTGTATTAGGATACTTTAGCAAAAAAAATATACATTTTAGCATTGTAATACACACACAATTCTGGGAAAGTGAGCAGGTTCTGGCTCATGAATCATTAACAGAACTACTACTGAATTTTCAGTTGCAAAACAATTATGCAACACATCTTTACATTTGCAACTAAGCACATTTGTTTTGGAAGTAATTGAGAGACAATACATATGAAGGCTGGAATTTTCAAAGGGAACAGAAAGTGTCACTGAAAGTCAAAGGAGTGCTTAAGTCCATGAGTCCCTTTGAAAATTCTATATCAAATTCTACAATGCCATTTTTTAACACAAATGACCGTTCACTTTACAAAACACTATATGCAATCACTTTCCAAATGCTCTTCAAGTAAATATACAACATACCCATACTCTAAAGGAATACGCAACTCTCGCTCGTCTGTTACTCTTCGCCTTTTTGAAGTACCTTAAATAGAGTTTAATTGATTAACATTGGAAAGCAATGAGATGACAGAGAAACAGTTTACTGAAAACATGTATTCCATCACTCAGATTCACAAACCAGAAGAGCTAACACATTTTATCAGTCATGTATACAACCACACCAACTAATTTGTACCCGCTACTTTTTCCACTAGGCTCTCTCCAGTCTTATTTACATTTATTTCATATGTCCTTTCTCAGAGTACCAGCTTTGGGCAAAAAAATAAATACACGGACACTGCTTTCTAACAGTGTGCACTTTTGATGCAAGTAAACTAAAGACAGAGGAGCAGTGGAGATTGGATACAGGAAAGCAAGGCGAAACAAATCTTTTTAGGTGATTGACTAATGATATGATGGACAAAAAATAACCTTTGATTCCAGATTGGTGGATCTGAGTAGGCAGAAAGTCTTATACCATATACTAAAGAAAACATTTAACATAAAACATACATCAGCGCCATATATAAACAAAATACAGACAAACATGGGCATCCCAAATTTTTTTTGCATGGTGTGTAAACTTATGTTATTAAATAAAACAAGTGCCAGCCAATCAGAATGCTGAAGAGCAATATAACCTGAATTCTGATCCTCTGAAGTTTATTCGTAAGATACAGTAAATCTTTATAAACTGTAAAACCAATAAGCTTGCATCTAACAGAAAGAGCTGGATAATAGCAAACAACTTTTTGTTAATGGTTAAGCAAGCAACTCTTATTTCACTGCACTCTAAATATTAGGATAAACTGGTTTCTGATTCAATGTCCCTATTTAAAAAACAAAACAAACATTTATTTTCATGAGAAGTAAACAGCACTTCGCTAATTAGCAACCAAGAGACTCATTTTGATAATTATTGAATAATATGAATAGCAAGTAAGGGAATGACCATTTACGCAAAAACAAGTTAAAGATAATATATCACCAAATGTATTTAAAATTTGCTTATTTAAAAGTGTGTCATAAATGTATTAATAAATGGTCTATTGTGAATGTTGCAAAAATAATGAAACTTGTAATACAACTCACTACGATCAATACTCTTGCGAAGAGTGGGTGAGATAGGCAGTTTTTGGTGCAATTTATAGTACGTAGATTGGCAAGGTTCTATTGTAACCGGAATAGAAAAATACTACTGCCTAGGTCTTGTACCGTAGATCTCAAAGTACTTTAGAAAGGAGGTCAGTATCATTATTTCCATTCTAGAGATGGAGAATGTGAGGCACAGGGAGACGAAGTGATTTGTCCAAAGTCCAGAACAGAACTTAGACATCCTGAGCCCCAGTATAGTGCTCTATCCACCAGTTGTCACATTGCCTTCCAGAACGCTTAAAGAGAGTAATGATCACCCCAGATGATTTGAATATAAATGCCATATACATTGACCTTAGCATTCAGGTCCTGGTCCTGAAAGGTGCTGAGTACCCACAACTCTGTTTGACTTCAGTGGAAGGTGCAGGTGATCAGTACCTCTATGGATCAGGCAAAGGAGAGGAAGGTCAGTATTCAACTGCAACATGGTACATTATGGACACTATTATCTTGATTACATTTTTTGAAATACATTTATGAGACACGTTTCTCAGACACTACACTTTGTTATATAAAAGACAGTAAGATACCACGATGTGTACTTGGAGTAAGTGTGGAAGAAGGCGTCCCAAGAAAAACTGGTGACTGGGATTCAGGACATAAGGCAGCAGGAGCAGAGCTTGGAGTCTTTACTACTTGGAGATTAAGTGGCGTAGAGTGAGCTGTGAGACTGATGGAAGAGCTTTTCACAGAGGAAGTTGTTTTATTCAGTTTCAGTGGCGTTTTCTCTCCCTCAGTATCAGTATCAGATTCATCTTGATCTTTGTCATCCTCATCATCATCTTCAGACCCTTCTGTATCTGACTCTGAATTACTATCAGACTCTGTGGGAAAACAGTAACAAGTACAGGTTACAACTGGACAACGAACAGCACACTGAGAATTGTTCACTGTAGCTTTTTGTCATTCTAGCATTCCTCAAGTCTGTGGATATACTAATTAAGAAATCTTTTAAAAGGATGCCTTTTAGTATCATTCCAAGATCATCGTGAATTTACCCAGGCTTTGATATGATTGGAACCAATACAGAACAAAGTAACTCAAGGAGTTGTGGGATATGTGTTTCTTCATTCAAAATTTAGAACAAAATCTTTAATCTTTTTATACAAAAAAATCAAATAACCTGATTGACTATCATCAGAATCCTCATCATCTTCATCTTCATCGTCGTCTTCATCATCATCATCGTCATCATCATCCTCTTCATTTGAGTCATCAGAGTCTTTACTACTAGGAATGTCTGAATCTGTTCCTCTGAATTGTTCCACTAGAGATTTTGAAGAATGAAGGCGGTGTTGTGGTTTTACTGCTGTTATTGCATTATTGCTGACTGCTTTTTCCTTTCCCAGACCAGGTAACACAGGAGAGGTAGAGGGCATAACAGGCGTCCGATTAGCAGATGTTTTTTTCCCACATGTACTTACATTTCCTAGTGAAGAAAAGGGGGCACTGCTAGAAGTAGCTATGTTTTCATTTATCTTGGGCTGGGATTTAGGTTTGGTTGTAAGTGCCAGAGGTGCTTCCTGGATGACACTCTGAATAACTCCATTGGGTTGATGATTACTTAAGAGTGCATTTGTCAAGAATGGATTAGAATGGTTGTTTTCTTGAGATGCATGTTTTTGATGAGCTGGTAAACTACAGGTTGGTTTTGGACTTGACAAAGCTGTGATAATCTTCTTCAGGTTCTTAGATGATTCTTGTTTCTTTAATTGTGCTGGGAATGTCTGTTTATATTGTTCCTGTAGAAACAGAGAGGCAAAAAATAAAATAAAAAAAGACTGCATCTCAGAGGGAAAATTATATTTGTTTAGTCCTCATCATTTTCATCCACAAAAAGCAGTTTTAGTAGGTGGTAGGGAGGGTAGGTATCTCGAGAGCTGGATAGATGACCAGGTATCAAGATGTCTAGACTCTCCCTAGATATTTCATGATAAATCAAAGAAAGATGGCTGACCCAGGGATTCAAGATATTAAGCTGATGGGAACAATGGTGCGAGCTTTTGAAGCTTCTACTTCAGTCTGGAGAGCTATTTTCACTCTTATCACCTGCTACAGTTATAACTGGAAACTGAGAGTTTACCTCTTATGAAAACAAGGAAAAAAATTACATGAAACAGGACATGCCCAGTATAGCGTTTATAAGATTTCCACAGCAATTAAAGTAAAAATTCTGGTTTTCTTACTGACACAGAGTAAAAGTCATACAACTGGATGCAAATCAAATTGTTAAACAATAAATATAACACAGAATACAAAATAATAATGGCTACTAAAAATACAGGAGGAGATTAAGGGGATGGCTGGAATAGAAAAATTTGACACAGGAATCAATGAGAATATGTTGAATCACTAGGATCATTCCAAAAACTGTTATGCCAGAACACCAGGTTGTTGTTATAGAGACCAGCAGTGGCTGAAAATGCTCAAAGGCAGCATAATTATCCCTTAATTAGGGAAACAAAGACACTCTTGAAGTCACTCAACAACAACGCTTTTGGAGTGCATGGAGCAGGACTGACAGGCTCCAAAGGGAATCCCATTCCATCCATTTTAACCAGAATTAAATCCTTATCAGGGTTCCTCAGAGGTTCACTGCAGACCTTATATTGTATTTATTTTCATGGCTCTGTTAAGGGCAATAAGAATACCTCACCTTCCCTAGCGGAAAATAATCAATGAACATATATATAAGCAATATTCATACACTAATTAGAAGCCATGATTATATACTAGACATAGAAAGTGTTAAAACTACATTAACAATCTGACTGAAATCATGAGACGCAAAGAAAAAATCTTCAGGCCTGACTGTCCCATAGGAGTACATTTTCAGTGCGGTACATTGATTTTTAGCCACTCAACTCCTTAAAAGGAGCTGCATGACAAAATCCCTTTCTTTGTCAGCATGTAATGCAACAAATCGGGAAGTTTATAACCTTCATAATCCAGCAAGCTGAAGCCCTTCCAGATGCACTTACACTGTCTTTAGCATCTCCTTTTTATTTTTTTTTAATATTATAAGATATTATAGTATTTCAGACTTGTCCGAATTCTGATGCCAAGATAGAAGATATGAAAAAAAATTCCCTTATTTTTCTTAGGCCTGGTCTATACAACAGACCTATATTGGCATAACTACATTGCTCAAGGGCGTGAAAAATCCACATCCCTGAGTGATTTAGTTATACCAACCTAACCCTCTATATAGACGGTTCTTTGTCGGTGGGAGAGCTTTTCCCGCCAACATAGGTAGTGACTCTCGGGGAGGTGGATTAACTATGCCGACGGGAGACCTCTCTCCCGTCGGCATAGAGTGTCTTCATTACAGCGCTGCAACTGTGCCAGTGCAGCATTTTAAATGTAGACTTGGCCTTAGTGTATATCAAACCTTAAACATTGCCTTAAAACATTAGCTTCTATTGTTTTATTAGTAGTATTACAGTCCTTCCCCCTCCCCCCACCCCATAGGTCAGTGTTTGAAAGCCCTACTGGAGCTTGAAGAATCTCCCAAGTTTTTGCCTTTGCTAATTTTTCATGGGTCCTCCAATGCAAAAATCCAACCCAATGATTAACGACTGGAGACTGCTCCCAAGAGAGCCAAACAGTTCATGGGCTGCCTTCAGAAAACATCCATGTCATAGCCCCCATCAGTTCAGGACAATGATTTCAGGTGAGACTCACGCTCCTAATGCTAAACACACTACATTATGTTTGTATTGCTGTAGTGTTAGGTTATGACTCCCCCCATTACACTGGTGAGCATTCACACAAATAGTCTCACTGGAGTCAATGGCCACATGTGGAACTAAGGTCCAGATTTTTAAAGATATTCAGGACCTAAATACATAGGTAAGGTAAGTAACTAGTGGGATTTTTAAAGTGCCGTAGCCACTAACTTCTATTGATATCAGTGGGGCTTGACATTAGTTAAAGCTACTAGACATCTAACTCCCACTGACATCAATAGAAGTTAGTGGCCTATATGTTTTAAAAATCCCACTCGGCATGCATCTACATTTCTAGGCACTCGAATATCTTTAAAAATCTGGCCCTAAGAGTTTACCAGCATGAGCACTGGTTGCACAATATGGGCCATAGTGACTTACTGTAAACCTTGCGTGGCACTTCCACTGGCATTCTACTGACATTCAATGGACTTGCAAGAGACTGGTCAGCAGAGTATGAGACTAATCAACCTTGAAACCAAGTAGGTTCTGAGAAGCAACTACTGTGGATACTTCATGAACATGTTAGGATATGAGTTGATTTTTCCAAGATATTGTTTCAGAATACTAAAAGGCACTGCTAATTTACACTACACATTCAGCAAATAAATAAAATAAATAAATCAATTAATAAAACCTTTTACCTAAGGCTTAAGATTAGCTGTTCTAAAAGGCAACCAGATAGCTTTAAAAGTGTTGTTAGTGCTCAACCACAAACATAACCTTCACCAATTAACGTAATTCAAAAATCTACATTTTTTTTAAAAAAAATATGCAAAGATTAAGTCCTATGTAACTTAAAATAAGCAATATAATTTTCCCCCAAAACCCAGATTTTATAACGAAGGGCTTGAGAAACATAATGCTATCATACGTTAAGAAGGACATGCTTATAGACACTATAGTTGTAGAACAAAGTCAAGTATTGCTAAGCCAGTAATTTCTACTCACCCGTTTTGATCTTACATCACTGTTTAAACGGCTAGATTCTTCAGAGGTATTTTTATTCCCTGCTTTCAGTAGATCAGGAGAAGGGACTATAAGTTTTAAATAAGTTTCCTTTTTGGCTTGATTTACCAAAGACAAAGGTTTCACACTGGGCACCAATCCCGTAGACTGTATTACACTTGTGTGTTTGTTCACAGATTCCTCCTTTGCCTGAGAGCTTTGAAAAATAAAGGGAAGCTGCTGTGACAAAACCTGAGGCTGCTTCTGCTGGGATTGGAATGACGAGGGAGTCTGGGAATCAGACACAAGAGGTATCTGCTGGTGTGTTCTCTTTTCCTGGGACTTTTCATGTGTTTTTTGTCCATCTGCTTTCATGTCTGTTACACTACTATGCATTAGCACCTGTAAAATATATTTTACAAAATTATATAGATTACACTAGCCCACTAAATATTTAACATGACAAACAAAATGTTCTATAATTAATCTCCATAAAGCAACTACAATTTCCTCAAAACACAGTAACTAATTTATTTTAAAATAATTTTACAATGTATTTGATTGCTTGATCTTTTCCCCATAGGAAGTCACTGCTTAACGTAAAAACAAGGCCAAAAAAAATCAATTGTTTTTAAATGTATTCTTGATTAAAAACCTAATGGAATGGTAAATTTCTTACCTGTTCATTTCCTTTCTCCTACCAACTTTCCCCCAGTTCTGATATGTATGAGCTATTCTCCTTCTGTCTGCAGTTTCCTGAGGCAGTTCAAAACTGTAACTGTCTCTGTGCTAGCCATACCCACCTTCTCCGACCTGCTGCCAGATGATTCATTCCAAAAACGAGTAAAAACTTCACAGAATAAGGTTAGTAAGAATAACTTCAAAGCCAACCAATACACTATGTACAGTAGGCTATGGCCTACAGGCATAACTACCAAAATTAAACATTGTCCCTTGGCTTGGAAGCCTGCCAGGGACGGTAGTACTGTGGGAGACACTGTAGAAGAAAGGAAATCATCCAGTAAGAAATTTACCATTCCGCAAGCCCAGCATATCCCATAATTCCGATACAGATATAGACAGGAAGCAGTGACCAGCCAACAGACATAGAGAGGGATAGGAAATACAGAATGAGATAAGGAAGAGCCCCTGGAATTAACTGGCAATGCTATTACTGAATCCTTGCGTGCAATACCTTACTGTCAAGGGAGGCTTCTGCAGAAGACATGAAGTCCACTTTGTAGTGTCTAATAAAGATGTTAACTGGTGAAGACCACTTTACTGCCCTGCAGATCTCTTGTGGCAGAAGCACAAGCTCCTTCTGCCACAAAGTCACCACAGATCTTGTGGAGTATGCTTTCATTAAGTCTGGAACAGGAGCACCAGACGCACTGTATGCCTTTATGATGCATACCTTGATCCATCTAGCTAGAAATAATTTAGATACGTGAGCCCTTGGCACTTCAGATGAAAAGTGACAAACAAGGAGCCTGATCTGCTTGTCAATTAGGTGCGCTTAATACAGTTCTTCACTGCTCATATAGAAGAGGTAATAGTGGTAGTGCCACACTAGCCAAATAGACATGGTTTTCTAATCTGATAGCACTGCAATTGGAACCCACACTTCAGCTACCAGTGAGACCAGGCATCGTTTACTCAGGCCCATTTCTTCATCCAGACCATTTACAACTCACAGCATGGTTACTGAAGGGAAAGTGTTAGCCTGCACTGAGGTGATCTTCCAAAGCAATTGGAACTGTACTCTCCTCCAGCCCAGCTTCAACACTAAAGGCCTACTCCTCTGTCTGGACTAGGTTTAGCTCATTATGTCAAGAATATAACAAAAATCCTAAGGATCCTGGTATCCCAGTTATCCTGGACTTGCTTTATGAAGATGTAGACAAGGGATTTCAGCCCACCACAACAGTGCCAGGTGTCAACATAGTGTCATATTCACAAGATCCTCCGGTTCTCTGACAGAGAACCCTCAGGTATCCAGATTTCTCAGAGCAGTCACACTGGCTAAACCAGGGGTGGGCAAACTTTTGGCCTGAGGGCTACATTGGGTTTTCAAAATTGTATGGAGGGCTGGTTAGGGGAGTCTGTGCCTCCCCAAATGGCCAGGCGTGGCCCAGCCCCCATCTGACCCCGCCTGCTTCTCACCCCCTGATGGCCTCCCTGGGACTCCTGCCCCATCCAACCCCTCTATTCCCTGCCCCCGATACCCCATCTGCCCCTCCATGTCCCCTGACCGCCCCCAGATCCCCTGCCCCTGACTCTCCCACTCCATCCAACCCCTCCTCTCATTCCTGACTGCCCCCCCAGGACCCCTGCCCCATCCAACCACCCCTTTTGCCTGTCCCCTGACCGCCCCCAGAACTCCTGCCCCTGACTCTCCCCGCCACCCCATCCAACCCACTCTCCTTCCTGACTGTCCCCTCAAATCCCTGCTCCCATTCAACCCCCCTGTTCCCCACCCTCTGACCACCCTGACCCATATCCACACCCCCACCCCCTGCTCACCACCCTGAACTCCCCTGCCCTCCATCCAACCCCTCCACTCCCTGCCCCCTTACCGTGCTGCCTAGAGCACCGGTGGTTGGCAGCGCCTACAGCCGCACTGCCCAGAGCACTATGACAGGCAGCTGGCATGGCGCAGCTCAGAGCACCGGGTCAGGCCCCGGCTTTGCAGCTGCACTGCCCAGCAAGAGCTCACAGTCTGCTGCCCAGAGCATTGAGCCTATGGTGCAGTGAACTGAGGTGTGGGGGAGGGACCAGGGGCTAGCCTCCCAGGCCAGGAGCTCACAGCCCAAGCAGGACGATCCCGCGGGCCGGATGTGGCCAGCGAGTCGTAGTTTGCCCACCTCTGGGCTAAACCAATATTTCCTAAGTGGAACCTACCACTGGCGTTAAATGCCCTAAACACACATTTTTTGAGCACTGACATCAATATCTCCATTTTACCCATCCGTCAAAACCTGTTTTCTGGTCACTATTATATCTGCTAGATGAGTTTCTGAACCTGGCAGCTTTATCCCCACTGTGTGTTCCACGACAACAAAGTGGTGCTAAGAATCTCAGAATCATTCTTGCCTAAGGTGAATTCATCTTTCCATGCCTCCATTCTGACCAAAGCCACAGCACCCAACCAAAAAGCAGTTGCACACTTGAGATAAGACTTTCTCACCTTATCTTCTGGATCACCTTTCTTAGAAGTGGAAAAAGTGGGACTGCATATTGTAGGTCTTCTGGCCATCTGTGTGAAAGAGCATTCATTTTCAGGGAGGATTTGGGATTTGTTTGTGAAGTTCTTGGACTGCCTTGTGTTCTTGTGGTGAATAGGTTAATTGCCAGAAGGCTGAACTTCTGAAAATCAGAGTGAGGATTTCCTGATTCAGGCACCATTCTGAGTTCTTGACTGCATCTCCTGTGCTGAGTCCTCTCTGCTCATTTCATTATCTTCATCACTTCTGCATGTAGAGTTGATATATGCCACAGTGGTCATGTTGCCCAACTGGACAAGAACATGTTTGCCCTCTACGTAGTTCAGGAACTTCCACAGAGCTAGCTTGAGCGCTCTGAGGTCAAATAAATTGATTTGCTTGTTCCTTTCCTTGAAGTTTCAGGTACCTTGCACTGTCCTGTGCCCCTGATGCGTTCCCCCCACCTTCCAACAAGCTGGTATTCATTGTGAGTACCTGTGGGTCTGGAAGACACATGGGAAGACCCTTGTGGATGTACCATGAGATTGTTCACTATCTGGTAGTGTTCAGCATCTAGCGTGGTACCCATACCAGATCTTGCATGCGTTCTGGTGAATGCTTCCATACTTTCAGAAGAAAAGCCTGAAGGCAGCTGATATGGGACCTTCCCCATAAGGTGGCTCATATACAAGAAATCAAGAGGCCTAGTTGCTGTGGACACTGAGCTATGATCACCCTTGCTTACTATATCAACATGGATAACAGGTTTTGGATCTTGGGGAATTTATCCAGCGATGGGTAAAGTTTTGCCACAGAAGTGTCTATTTCTATTGCCTGGTGAATGCTCTGTGTGGAACGAGTCACGGAGCTCGCCTCACTGTTTATCACAAATCTGTATGCTTGAAGCAGTTCCAGCATCCAAATTGTGGCACTGTGTGCTACTGTTTGGGTCACAGCCCTGATCAACATGTCGACTAGGAAAGGATACAAGTGAGTGCCCGGAGACCTGAGTATGGCTATTACTACCTCCAACATCTTAGTAAAGACCTTAGGGGACAATAAGAGGCTGAATGGGAGCATTTGGTACTGGCAGCAGGGCATGAAAATCTCAGCAGTCTACAGTGGCATGGTCATATGGGAACATCTGCTAGATGTTACTTGCTGGGTGGAATCTCATTTTCTTCATCCACCTGTTGAGCTGCTTGAGATCCAGAACAGTTGTGAATCCCACCCACACCTATCTCTCCCCTCCATCCCAGTGCTCTTCTGGACAATGAAGAAAATGAAGTAGTCCTAAGAATCTTTCTTCTGAGGAAACCCTATTGGTCCTATGGTCAGGAGATTTGAGATTTCATTTGATACCAGCTTACATTTGACAAAGTTGCTCAAGATGGGGGATTGGCTGAAGATGGGATGGGGTGGGGACCTTAAGGTTGAGGGAGTATCTTTGATTCAATACATCTCTGTTCCTGGGCTTGTAGTCCCATTTCAGAGCATTAAGTGGGATGGAAAAGGATTGTCTGAGTTTGGCAGTGCTTTCTGCCACTATTTTGTCTAGCTTTCCCCCAAAGAGTAGAGAACCTGTGACTTCAGATGAACCCAGAATTTGTTTAGAATGAGCGCCAACCTTCCATGAGCCTCTAGCTGCTGAGCTGGATGCCATGACTTGGCTTAAAATCTCACTGTATCCATTGTGGCATCTGCCACAAAGACTGCTGCTAGGGAAATCTTCTTAAGTGTGCACTAGAATTCAATACTTCTCCACCCAGTGTTCTCAGAGAGGAAAGCGTGGCAAAACTCATGATGAAATTGTGTGATATACCATATCTACCATTAATTAAAGACTTGCCTAATCCAACACCTGGTCGTCTGCCCTCATGGTGCCCACTGTGGATAAGTTTACCAGGTGAGGTATTTATGGTAGAGCTTCACAGTCTGCAGAGAAATTGACAAATTATCATCTTGACTCAGACCCCACTCAACATCAACTTAGGTATTTGATTTACTGCGACGGCAATGGAGCCTTCTGAACCAGTTTCGTACCAGACATGGAATCTGTACTGCACTGTAATTTCAGTCGCGTTTTAGACACAGTCCACTATGTCAATGTGGGCAGTCATAAACCATGAGACACGCTGAAGACTTCAAAATGACTCAATTACCTTGAGGTTTTCAGATCTTGAACATCACTGATAAGAATGCTGTGGTTTGGCTTAACCGTATTGCATACACCAAATAAATAAATACTGGAATTCAGGATGGTCTCTGTTCTTCATGACCTTAAGGTCCTCCAGCCAGGAGACTGTGGTTCCTGCAAAGCATGTAGCTGCCACGGATGCACTAAGTATGACTAACAAAGCTTTGAAGTACCTTTTGAGGATAGCTTCCATCTTTCTATTAGTTGGATCTTTGGGGAAGAAATCCCTTGCAGATGGGATTACTCTTATCTTTTGCTAAAGATGCCACAGCAGCATTGGCCTGTGGCATATCTGTAATGGCATTTTTTGGTTCTTGCACTTTGTAATACCTAAGTGAATGCCTGCTAGTGCATTTACCCTTATCATGGGTTTCCCATTTCTCTTTGATCACATTCTAGAAGGATGTCTCAGGTTATGATTTAGAAGGCAGGTACTGTATTTGCCTTTAGGACTGCCCTCTAGCACCTGCTCAGGTTGGATCTGAATCATGCCTGCAACCTTTCTGCACACTGTTTCAAACATTTTATGAGGAAAAAGCCTCTCTTGTATTTTTACCATGTCCTCCTCAGAGCCTAAATCTGAGTGCTCCCATTCCTCAGTAGAGAGACTGAGATGTCTGAGTCAGAGGACAAATACCTCTTAGTTTTTGAGTTTTGTTGTTTTTTTAAACCCTTTCTCCTTTCTTTTTTGCTCTTTTTGAAATGTTTAGCCTTTTGGCCCTCTTTGCAGATGTTGCCATTCATCTGTGGCTAGGGCTGACCTTTTGTGACTTGCATTATGCAGTGCCTTGAGCCCTCCAGATAAAACTTCCTCAATGCCCTCCCACTCAGGGTCCCACTCTCCAGCTGGGGAAATGAGTTTTCATTGCCAGAGTTCCCTGATTCTAGCTCTGAGCAGAAGCACTGCTTCTCTCCCTAGGAAGTTTGGAGGAAGACTTGGAGCCCTTTACAGGTTTTTTCTTTCTAGTCCTGTTCTGCCCCAGGACTTCCCCCCTGGACTGGCTGCTTGAAGTCCTCCCAGCCATTAGAGTCTCTCCCTGCTCTGCTTTTTGTCTGCAAATTAGGCTTTTCTGTGTTGGAGTGGTGCTTTCTTGGAGTATGGGGGGGACCTGAAGTGCCTATCCAATTCACTGCCTATGCGCCTGCAGTAGAAAGGCTGGCTGCCACAGAACTGGCAGGGCACAATTCGCCTTCTGAAGAGCCTGTAAAAGCTGCCTTGCAGACAACCACTTGGATTTAGCTTGGTGTTAGCATGACAGCGCTGCCATGCCAGGGGCAGAAGAATCCCACTGGGAGATGCTGAAGTGCCAGTTCTGGGAGGCTGAGACCATCCCAAGGCTCAACGCTTGATCCAGAGGAGGGAAAAGAAAGACAAGCTGCTTATTTTTGCTACTGTCTGGGGGAGAAAAAAAAAAAAAAAAAAGAGAAAAAAATAACCTGTCAAAGAAGATTTGGGAGCAAAGTGAACCTCCACTTGACTGCTGCCACAGAGGCAGAAGACCAGGCAGAAGGCTAGAGAAGGGGATCTGGCTAACATGAAGCTGTGCTACAGCTTTGAATTGCCTCTGGAAACTGCAGACAAGAGGAGAATAGCCCATATGCATCAAAATTGTGGGAACAGAATATTGAGATTCCCATCCTGCTTTACTGGGTCTGGATAGGGTAAAGGGTATACTAAGAAAAGAGAAGCTATGAACAGTATGCAGTATCCATGGTGACATACAGTTCAACTAAACTTTACAGCAGAAAGTACTTAATTTGTCTTTACATACATTATATATTTTCCAGTTTATAACAAAAATTACCTCCAGGTCAGGCATTTCCTAGAAGTTAACCACCAGCTGAGTTAAGGCTGCTTTTTACCCTGGGCGAGCCATTGACTGCCAGGAAATGCCCTTTCCTGCCAGGTGTTACTTCTTAAATAATGCCTCAGCTATACAAATCTGAGTTTCATTTTTAAGAGTAACTTTCAGTAACAAGATTGCTAGCCATACAATCACTATACAGCTATCATACCTTGTTCTTGTTTTTATGTTGTGCTTCATTCTCTGAATCAGAATCATCATCTTCACTTTCTTCAATGCTTTGATCTTCCTCCTCCTCCTCATCTTCCTCTAGATCATCTGAGTCACTACTACTAATGCCCTCACTTGAGGTGTCTGAAGAGGAGCCTGAATCACTATCACTATTGCTGGAGCTTTCTACTGCTTTCTTTCTTGGTTTCTAGAGAGAAGATAAAAACTTTATTAATGGGTAATCTTTAATTTGTTACATCATCCATCTCTTCTTGACATGGTCTTGACTAATATTATCAGCAATTCTCTAATGCACCTTATTCTCCTGATGTTCTTCGGAAAGAAGAAAGGGGAACTAGAAAATGAATAAATTAACCACATCTGTCAAGGATACATCATTGATATTTTAGACACCTGTATCTCACTGAATGCGAGAACACATAATGTCATCAGTTTTAAGGACGATATGAGAGATTCTTTGTGTAACTGCCAAATTCAGGCCTAGATAGTTGGGTGACCATACAGAGAATGTGTGTTCTAACAAGCCTGAAAACTATAAAACCTACAATAAGCTCCAACAAAGTATTTCAATAATCGTGCTGCGACAATTTGGTTAATCTGTTTTTGTACATCATATTAATTTTGTTTGATATTGTGGCCCCTCTAGGTTTGTCTGTGTCAGACTGCAAACTCTATTTTGAAGGAGGAGCTGGTTGCCTTCTCACTTCCATGTTGGACTTAAATGCCATGGGGTGCTGAGGGAAGGGGTGGGGGAAAAGGCATGGAATGGAGCCTACAAGTCCGTCTTTGAAAGGGACAGCAGTTAAGGACTATTAACTAGTATAGTGTTTCTATTGCTTAGTACTAAAAAGTTGCATGGCATTTCCAGGAAGGAAGAGATGGCCCCTGCATCAAAGCACTTACAATCTGTAATAGGCAAGAACAGGAAACAGTAGAAAAGAGAAGGTAGCAACAAAGTGACAAAAATACAGGAGATGTGAAATATATACTGAAACTTCAAAGAACAGATTTTCAAATGTGAAAGATGAGGCTTTGAAAGCTAGTCAAACAAGTGTATTTGCTTTAAGGAGGGACTCTAAGTATGAGGACTCTTGGAACATTAAGACAGGGATGTCATGTCAGACGTAAGGGGCAATGTGAAAAAAAAGGCATGAAGCATAAAGGCAAATATTGGCAGAGTACAAGATATAAAAGTAGAGGGTAGGGAGAAACAAGGTTTAAGATGTAGGCAGGGACAAAGAAGTTGAATAGCACCTTGAAAGCAAGGATGAGATGTGGGTAAACTAGATAGATACTGATACATGGAGCACCGAAGATGTCGTAGGGAGAATGAGACAGTGTCAGACCAGTAGGAAAGGAAAATAATTTACACTGCAATATGCAGACACGTAGAAGAGCAGAGCATCAAGGTGTCTGGAGAGAACAAAGTGACAATACTTTTAAGTTACAGTAGTAATGGGAATATCTAAGAAAGCATCTTTAGAAAAGCTTTTTTCTTTACTTACTTTTTAAAAGGAATATATCAGAGGTTTGGTATAGTTAAGTAGTTTTTTATCATGGCTACTGAACAGTAATCATATTTACTGAAACAATAGGAGCCTGAAAAGAATTGAGATTTCTATGCTGAAATCCCAAAATTTGTTGTTTTAAGAGGATTTATTGGAATTAATTGTATGGACAGCTAACCATACTTGTGATACACCTGGGCTGAATTTACATGAGGGTGGAGCTATTTGCCATTTGCCATAGTTATTAAACACAGCATTTAGAACAAATGAAGTTTTAATTATTGGTGAATCACAGTGTTTGAATTTCTATTATGGGCTTGTCAAGACTGGTCTGACTGCTTCAGTAGCTGTAGGGTTTTTGCCACATCTTTACCCTATATGCAACACTGTGACTCATGATACTTACAACACTATAAAACAGGTACTTATATCCTGTGCAACTGGTTTCAGTGGAGCTGCTTCTGCTTACTCAAGGTCAGAATCTGGTCCTAGATATTTAGTGATTTAAATATGATATAAAGAGGAACAATGTTTTTATCTTCCTTTCAAATACTAGGGACAGAAGTAGGATATGTCTTCATGAAGGTTAAGGTCTTAAAATGAAACAGAATACCATGATTTGCAAGCAGTAAAATGAGCAGAACTTCCTGAGATCAGATATATAGGACAGTATTTAAAATGGGTGTTTATTGTGATACTGTGTTTACAATACCTCTGTCCGTAGAATAAGAATCACCCAAAACAGTGCAATACATTTAACTATTACAAATAGTAAAATACCCAGTTTTTAATGACACCCACTGGATATATGTTTATAACATCACCTTCTTGAGCAACCAGAGATATGGCAGGCTGATGTTGACAATCAACTAGAATGCATATAGCAGTGACACTAACGTAGTCTCCCAGGCCCGGTCTACACTGAGATGGAGGGGGAATCGATCTAAGATACGCAACTTCAGCTATGAGAATAGCGTAGCTGAAGTCGACGTATCTTAGATAGACTTAGAATCACTTACTTTGTGTCCTTGCGGCACGGGATCAACAGCCGCCACTCCCCCATCGACTTTGCTTTCAACTCTCTCCGAGCTGGAGTTCAGCAGTTGACGGGAGAGCGATCGGGGATCGATTTATCATGTCTACACTACACACGCTAAATCGATCCCCGATAGATCGATCGCTACCCGCCAATCCGGCGGGTGATGTAGACGTACCCCCCAGACCTGAAGAAGAGCTCTGTGTAAGCTCGAAATCTTGTCTCTCTCTCACCAACAGAAATTGGTCCAATAAAATATATTACCTCACCCACATTGTCATGCCACACAACAGTCAAGCGAAAAGAGTTTGTGAGTGGGTCCACCTCAACTTGCTAGGGTAAACACGTAAAAACTACAACTTGCTCTGTGTGCACCTGAGTTCTAAAACATATTAGCTACCTCATTTTTAGAAGCACACCTTTTCATACCGTAGACAAGGTGTGGCAGGGTAGGGATACGACCCGCTTTAAAGCCCTGCCAAAATGCTGGCTGCAGCCTGGCTTTTTGGCCAAGAGGCCAGGTGTAGAGATGCAGGTACTCAGCAGGGAGCCCAGCTTCAAGCCCTAAGGAGGGCTGGCTCAGAGAAACATACTGAGCTAAGTAGTGACAGCTGGGCTGGAGCAGGAGAAGGTTATAAAAGCCCTGGGCAAACCTCAGTGAGGAGGCCAGTATCTCTGTCTCCTTGCCAACAAGGAAGCCTCAAGGACCAGGAGACCTTGGGGAGGGTCTATGGGGCACTAACTGTTGGGGGATCAGGGAACTGCATAAGCACTGTAAATAAAGACACCGGGATGATTCAAAAAAAAAAAAAAGAGGCGTGGAAGACTCTTTATAATACCAGCCCAAACACAGGGTGCAGGCCCAAAAGTGGGAGAGCCTGCATGGGACCCTATGACAAAAAGCCACAGGGAAAGTGATCACCCTAAAAAGAGGGGTCTGGCATACAACAACAAGTTCTTGCAGACAGATGAGATAGAAGCATGACTGACAAGGGAAGATAATTAAACTGCTCAGTTCTGAGGGTTTGAGTGTGACAAGCACAATAGATGAAAGTAAAGGAGGAGCATGGAGTATATTCCATGTATAAAAAGCAGACTCTCCAGTAAGGAAAGAGGTAGCTGCTTTTGGCATACAACTCCATATTCTGCCACCAAATGTCTAGTGACAAATTGGGAACCTCACTGCATTGTGAATTACTGTTGCAGTTATAAGAGTCTCAGCTTGTAGGCTATTCAGGCCCCTTTTGTAATAGGTAAAAGCCAATAATGGTTGGACTGGTCACATTTCTACACAAGGGGCACCAATTTAGTATAAAAAAGGGAGAAACAGCATTGTGTGTTTATAGGATGTGGGTGCCTTTAGAGGGTCAGAAAAGGGTAGGCTTGACCAAGGAGTTTCTGCAAATGACAGCATAAAAGATAAAACAGCTAAAATATGCAGACAAGTGGACAGCGAAGAAATAAAAAAAACAAACAGAAAGAGAGAGAGGAAATTGTAGGAGAAAAATAATCTGTAAAAGGGAAATTTAAAACAAACACTCATGGGGATGTCTCAAATTTTTGCTGACAAGAAAAGAAAAGCAAGACAATATAGAAGAAAGAAGTACATCCATACAATAGTGATTTTTGCACCATTGTCTTATCTGAAATATACAAGAGAAGACTATAAAGAGATTTAAATTTGCCAAGATATTGGTCAGAACAGCTACTTTCTTAAGGAATATGCAGAAAAAGGTTCAGAAGTAGGTAATATAACAGTTTTTTCAGAGAATACTGAAGATATAAAAATAATAAGTATATGAAATTAAAGAGCCAAGTTCTACTCTGACTAGCAATCCCATTGAGTTCAATACGGTTCTAAATGGTAACCTTGGGCAGAATCTGGCCCCAGGTAAACAAGCTATGTTATTTCAATTAGCCTAGATTGGCTGTGTTAACAGAACATTTCAATTGCTCAGCAAAATACCATCTAGATTGAATGGAATGAATAAATCCAACAAGCAGCTTTTTGCCCCACAAGATAATGCTTGGTGAGGTGATGCCAAAAAGTAGTTTCAATACTTGACATTAAGTGGTATTGAAATTTATGAATCAAATATAGCTGAAAAGCCCAAAAGTGAACATTACAGCTCTAGAGGGTGAGGGATGTAGTGGAAATGTATTAAGACACCTTTGCAAATACTAGTCTTTTGACCAGCAAGACACAACCTGACCTGGCACAAGGCCACAGAGTTATTCTGTCTCACACCAGCTGCCATTGGACCCAAAGGACTTCAAACTGAAGATGAAGTAGCAACTCCCTGATTCTGCCTTCTTTTCCTCATCCACGCTTCCTATACCAGGTTGGGAAAACTGGGGTGCATGCCAGCCCTACGTTGCCCAACTCAACCAAAAAATTCCTGTACGCCCTGGGAACCCTGAAATAGATAGTTCACCAGTTTTAAGTGTTTTGTGTTGCTGGAGCAGAACAGCAGGCAGATGAATCTGGCCCTGAATTTATACTATGTAGTTGACTTCTTACACTCAGTTAAAGGTGGAGCAAGTCCGAAGGAAAGAGAATTAAAGTATTCTGAGCTGCCACCTTTTAATGCTTTGGAGCAGAACATTAGAGTTATGATCATACAGTAGTATGAAACTGTTTACTTACACTGTGGGAAACTAGAAAAGGAGCAATTTTAGCCTTAGTGATGAGTAATTCTGAGATCATCTGAGATCAAGATGTGGGAGGGGAGTTAGCTCGCCATCACCATTATGTTATGTTTATATTTCAGAGCCTACCAAGACCAAAACAAGAGAACAAAGAGATACACATTTTCAGTAGAGGAAATTCTATAAAATTCTATAAGAATGCACATAGGACTGTAAGAAACAAAGGGTATGTTTACAATGCAAAACCAAAAACCCTGCCGCGGCAAGTTTCAGAGCCCAGTTCCATTGATTTGGACTCGCCTCACGGGACTAAAAATAGCAATGTAGATGTTCCTGCTCAGACCAGAGTTCAGGTTTTGAGACCCTTCCCCCCCACACATCAAATTTCAGAGCCACATTTACAGTTCTGTTCTTAGTCTAGTAACGTGAACCCCATGAGCCTGAGTCAGTTGACCCAGTCTCTGAGACTTGCTGCTGCAGGTTTTTTTTGCAGTGTAGATGTACCCAAAGCCAGAGAGCCAACAAAATAAGGAACTGAAAACTGCTCTAAAGAATGAAAATGTAATGACTTAGTGTTATCCTTGTTACCTGTCAGTAGAGTGACCAGATGTCCTGATTTTATAGGGACAGTCCCAATTTTTGGGTCTTTTTTTATATAGGATCCTATTACCCCCCATTCCCAGTACTGATTTTTCACATTTGCTGTTTGGTCACCCTACCTATCGATAACACATAAGGAAACAAAAAAGCTAGTGTAGAGGAACAAGAAATGCAAACACATTATTTAAGGACATATGCTTAAAATAAAATGTCAGTTACAGAAGAAGACTATAACCAAAGAATGAAGTTAAAGAAATGGGGAAACAATATAAAAATTAAAAACAAAAAGATTTTGAAAGACAATAACAGAGATGTAGGTAAATAAGTTGTTTTAAAATAAATGAATAGAGAGTACAGTCTCTTACAGTAAGAAAAATTAGAAAGCGAGGTAGACAATGTTATAAATTAAATTGCACCTTTGAAAAAGCATAGAAATAAGAAACAACATTTCTAAGAGGAGCAACAAAATACTGAAGTTGACTAAATTTATGTCTGAAAAATTCATACGCTTATTATTTACCTCAACTCTTGCCCTGTTCTGACCTTAGTAGAAGTGTAAGCTCTTCACAGCACAGAGCTTTAACAGGGCTATATAGAGAATCGTCAACCTTAAATCCTGACATGTTTTCATTAACTTAATAGATATGTTTATCTCAGTATCTGAAGTATTATCTGAACTTCCTTACTATAGGGAATACTACATTTACAGATACACAGTTACTACAAATATAGAAGTAAAGTTATTTAGTTATCGAAGGCAACTGTCAAGTATTTAAGCGTCCAAATTCCATGGACATCTTTGAAAATATCAGCCTATATCTCTCAAAGTATCTCAGCACTTCTTCTTGATTCCACTTTGCTACTGAGCTAGGAAAAAATGACCATCTTCACACTTAATCCTTTTATCTTCAGACAAGGCATCAACAACAAAACCAGTGAAGTATTCCTCTGCACCGAAGGTCTGATGCTGTCTTTACTTTTGCCCATTTGTTTTCCTTCAACGATCTTCCATGTGCCCAACAGATTACTCAAAATCCCACCCTAATCCCTTCCCCCATTGTTAACTTCAGTTCAACTACGCAACCTTTGAGTTTCTATTTAAAACGCCAAACACAAAAGTGAGTAAGTGACATAAATGTAACAATGGCTCCAGGTACAGAAACAGGTGACGAAAAAATTTAACAGAAGAGGGGATTTCTGAGTTCTTGTTTATAGCTTTCTGTATATCTTGACACCAGTGGCTTGAAACCCAATTGAAATCTTCTATTGATAAAGGGCTATCAGGTCCATGGTACTGACCCAAGCATAGGTCTGTGGAGAAGAGCTCAGGATGGAGAACACTAACTGGGACAGAATTAGAAAGTTCTGATTTAAAGAAAGTCAGTATCGTTTACAAAAAAAGAGATGAGAACCAACAAATATAGGTTACATTATGAGGGAAATGACAACAAAAAAATTTTGACAGACAAAAATTCTGGACATTTTGTAATTTACCCAGCTTTGGAACCAACAGTGAAAACAATCACATTTTGAAAGCAGTATACATGGTAAACTATCTGAATGGATAAAGAACTATCTTAGTTTTAAAGCCAAGTGATACTTGGTGAACTGAAACAATAGAGGTGGAAGGTGGCAACTAAGAGCAGTAACAGAACAAAATCTACCGATGATTCAGAACTGACAGTTAAAGGAAACAGACAATACAAAGAAGAGGGGAGGAGGGACAGTGACAATAAGAATGATTTCTACAGACTAAAATTAAAGGCTGATAATTGGCTTATCCAGCTCAGTTTGGAGACTGAAGCTTAGGTCCAAAAAATGAAATTTACATGATTTCTACTGTTTCATGGTTATGCCACAAACTACTCTGCAGGAAGAGAAAACTGGAGGTAGAGACAGCTAACATTCTAATATCTTCAGCACTTAATGGCAGTAAAAAGCAAGCAAACACCTGGGATACATAAAGAGAGGTATTATTAAAGATACTGTGTCCTGGGAAATTCCCTACTTGTGTATGAGGCAGAAATGCGAATATATTTGCATGCAAATCTTATGAACTGATACAAAATTATTCTTCAACTGCTCCATTTCTAAATTTAATAAACAAATCTGGAGAATCTAAAAAGCATAATAAGATTCCGACATGCCTAGCAAAACATTCCAAGGGATTTGAAGGTTTTTAGAGGGTGCATGTTTAAACAGTATTCTGAGGTAAAATGTATTTTATACTTTTGGTAGGACAGATTTTGTAAAAAGACTCCCTAGATAAGCTTGTCATCAAGGTAAAAGAGAGTAAGTAAGTAAGTTATCCAAGCCTGCATCTTAAAACACCTAAACATCTTAGATCTTTAGACGTTTTGCACGTCTCAAGCCACAGAAAAAATAAAATTAAAAACATATAGCGCTTGAGAATGTAGTGTGGAACAGCAACAATCAGACCATCGCAATGGGAAGAGGCAAGAAGGTTATGGTATCAAGTGACTGTCACAAAAAGTATCAGAATTAATACACTTCTATCCTTTGACATTTAATCTAGTTATTGGCAGCTGGTACTGTCCAAGTCCCTTCCTTTCTAACCACAAGGAGACTGAATTCTAGCCTCCAGTTTGTATTGCTTGGACATAAGTAACTTGAGACTCAGTGAAGCGAAGTACTTAAACAGGCGCCTAACTAAATATGTGAGTAATCCTACTTCAATGAAAATACTTGGCCTTAAAGTTAGGCATATGCTTATGTACTTTGCTCAGCTGAGGCCACTAATAATACTTCCATTACCTCATAGATAGGAAATCCCACACAGGAAGATATGTGAATCTTTTCTCAAAGTGCCAAAATGTTCTTTTTACTATGAAATTCAATGTTATCTTCCCATGCATGACCAAGTATGACTAAACTATTCAGGCTAGTGGAACCTACACATAAAGCTCTAATGCTGGGTTTTAGTTAATGGGCATAATCAACTGGTGCAAGGTGAGAAATCCTGCATTAGAGAAAAAGGAAATCCCAAGACATTGGCAAAGGGGATAAAACACTTTATATTATAATCTTAATTGTAGACAATTGAGTTTTAAAGGCCAATACCATAATCTTATACCTTTAGCCATAAATCAGCAGCTTTTTTAGGTTATTTACCTTATCTTTGATTTTGTCAGCTCTGGTATCCAAAAGGTGGCTTTTGTTTTGTTCCTGGTTACATTTGCGACCTCCCCCTCCTGAGGTTATAGCCTTTGCTTGTCCTGCAGAGCTTGCATTGGTAGTGAGCAATACCGATGTGTTGACCCCAGATACTGATGTTGTACTGTTTCCATTTACTGATCCATTCACACCTTAAAAAGATTAAAAACTGTGGTTTACAGAATTGCAGACATGAAGCAGTCACTTCCATAATGAGTTATGGTCATATTAGCCTATATTAAGGGTACCTATAGCAAGAGGTCAGAACCGTCAGATAAAGACATATTTAAATCTTACAATAGACTGTCCTATAAAACACAGCTACCTCAAGAAAAAGAGTAATTTGGAGGGGTGGGGGGTTGTTTGTTGTTGTTTTTAAGGAAAACATGACAATACCTATAAGGAGACATAGAAGACTGGATTGAATAATTTGTAGTTTATTGTCAGAAATCAAGAATTGTCTATTTTCAACAATACACTCAAAGTTTAGTCAGTAAAAATACAATTTACTCTGCTGCAAAATAAAGAGCTTAAAAACATACACTGTGCTAAGCCTCTGCTAGGAGGAATCCCTTCATATCTTAAAGGCAAAGAAAGAAGTGTGTGTAGGAAGCTGCATCTGCAGCTTGTTACTGTACAAGGCTTGTTGGGGAGTGGAGAGATATCAATGACGAAAAAGTGAGAAACTTGAAAGAATTTCATTTGAAATCAGACAAGTTTTAGTTTTACAAAGTAGGTTTCAAAAACTAAGTTTTTCAAGAGGTAATCCTTGACACACACATAATTTCCCATTCTGGGGTTCTGGAATCTTGAGCACGTGGACTTGGGAACATGGAAGAGGATGCCAAAAATTTCCTGACTACTGCCCATCCATCAAGATCTCAGTTAAATTATATAAACTATAATTTCTACTACAGAGAGAGGATATGTGATGGCACTGGATAAAGATTTTATTGGTGTGAATTTGGAATAATTGCAGTAAGAAATCTGAAGGCCATGTCCAATTGCTGCACCGTCGTTTTTTTTAAAGAGACGGCACTTAGAGGCTTGCATGACTGAGGCCTGGTCTATACTATGCGTTTAAACCGATTTTAGCAGCGTTAAACCAATTTAACACTGTACCCGTCCACACTACAAGGCCCTTTATATCGATATAAAGGGCTCTTTAAATCGGTTTCTGTACTCCTCCCTGATGAGAGGAGT
>NC_133778.1:48205227-48272103 GCF_003597395.2 Chelonoidis abingdonii | reverse complement strand
GCTAGCCTCGGACCATGGACGCACACCGCCGAATTAATGTGCTTAGTGTGGCTGCGTGCACTCAACTTTATACAATCTGTTTTATAAAACCGGTTTATGTAAAATCAGAATAATCCCGTAGTGTAGACATACCCTAAGGCACAAATCCTGAACTCAGCATCTGGCTCAAATACCTTGGCTTAATGACATACAGGGTGGGGTGTGTGCAGGGAGAGGAGCCCTCTCTCACTAACACCCCCCAAAATCTCCTGGGGAAGCGAAGTGAAAAACAGGAACATCTGTAAAATTATGATATCTTATGGCTCTTCCCCACCTTTCCCTGCATACTGCTACCCTGGAGGTGGGTACAGTCCCCCAGAGCCAGCCCCCAACTTTGACAACGTAGTGGAACTATATTTGCTACAGGTGATGAATATGGACTTGTATATCAACCTACTCCTTGAAAAACAAATCTCCTGTGTATACTCGGTATGCAATGGCCTACATATATAATCACAGAAAAACAAGAAATCAAAAATATATGTCCTAGAAGTAGTATTCAGTGATTGATGGCCCACACTGCCAAAATAAACTCATACTAAATTGTTTAGATATGGCAAGGATTATGATGATGATGGATTGATAATGATGATGAATTCAAAGTAAAACTCATGCACACTACCAGAAAATAGATCATATAGGCCAGGAGTTGGCAACCTACAGCAACCTACAGCATGCGTGCCACTTTTGGCACGCAAGCCCATTTTGCCTGGCACGCGGCTGCCAGCCGGGGTACCGGCCGCTGGTCCCGCTCAGCCCGCTGCCGACTGAACGAACGGAACCCCAGGCTGGCAGGAGGCTGAGCAGGGCTGGCGGCCGGGACCCCAGACCAGCGGCAGGAGCGCCCCCCCGGCTCCCTCCTCACCGCGCTTGGGTTCTGCAGCTCCCGGGAGTGTGAGCCGCCGGGGCACAGGGCCCTGAGCCTGCTGTGGGAGGGGCGGCGGCAGCAGCTCACACTCCTGGGAGCCGCAGAGCCCGAGCGCGGCAAGGAGGAGCTGGGGAGAGCATGGGGACCGCCACCCACATGTATCTGCTGCAGCAGGACCCCCTCCCCCGGGGGGGAGCAGTGGGCTGCAGCCCAGGCCGGTGCACCCCCCAGTTCACCTCTCGCCACGCTCGGGGTGGCGAGTGGTTGGATGGGTGTGGGAGTCCCTGGGGGGCTGTCTGGGGGTGGAGGGGTGGATAAAGGTTGGGGCAGTCAGGGGACAGGTAGAGGGTGGGGTTCTGGGGGGCAGTCAGGGGCAGGAGTCCCAGGAGGGGGCAGTCAGGGGACAAGGAGCAAGGGGGGGGTTGGAGGTTCTGACCGGGGCAATCGGGGTGCGAAGTGGGAGGGAGTGGATGGGACGGGGCTAGGGCAGGGCTCTCCCCTCTTTTTTGATTGTTGAAATATGGTAACCCTAGGTGAGGGGAGAGACGGGGGGCGTATCGGGGCTGGCGCTCACATATATCCACTGCAGCCTGCAGGAGCCCTCCCCCCCCACCCCCCAGGGCGGGGCGCTTGGCCGCAGCCTGGGCAGAAGGGGGGGGGGGGGCGCAGCTGCTCCCGGCTAGCAGCGCCGCTGCTTTTGCAGAGCTGCTGCCCCCCTGCACTGCGCCAGCTCCTCCATGGCTGGGGCTTGCTGCTGCCGCAAGCAGGATGCTCTGGCTCTCCGGTGCCTCCGGAAGGCGGATCCTCCCTGCCGAGCTGCTGCAGCAGCCCAAGCCCAGAAAAGCCAATAGGTGGACTTGGGCCGGGGGCCATCTGGGTCGGGTGGGGAGGGCTCGTGGGGGACTGTGCACCCTCCAGGGGAGTTCAGGGGGCGGAGAGGGGGGAACCTGGTCTGGGGAGCAGCCCCTGGGCACAGCTGGCCCCTGGGCTCGTTGGGAGTTGCCCCTCAATGAACTGATGTGCAGGGGAGGGGCACAAGGTGGAAATTTTGCCTAGAGCGCAAAATATCCTTGCACCGGCCCTGCCCCAGGGGGTACATGCACCCCAGGTTAAGAACCACTTCACTAAACTGATAAGATCTGCATTTTAATTTAATTTAAAATGAAGCTTCTTAAACATTTTAAAAAACTTGTTTACTTCACATACAACAATAGTTTATAGACTTATAGAAAGAGAGACCTGCTAAAAACATTAAAATGTATTACTGGCACGCAAAACCTTAAATCAGAGTGAATAAATGAAGACTCAGCACAGCACTTCTGAAAAGTTGCTGACCCCGATATAGGCTCAGGGTTGTTTTATTCATGTTAGAACTTGACTGTTACCTTTTTCTAAACCACCTCGACTATTTTTTCCTGTAGTTCTTGAATGGAATGAACTGGAATCATGATTCTGGGCAGGAGGAGCAAATAGTGGTGGAATTCCCAGAAGAGGTGGGAAAAAAGCAGCCCCTGTACGAGTGTGCACATCTGTTCGCCACCATTCTGTACCTCAAAGAAGAAGAAAAAGGAAAAAACCCAAACATTAGTTATCTCACTCAATTTATTTTTTTAATCTTCATTTAATGAAGCTTCTGTGTGCAACTTACAGTAGAACCACAAAATAAATTCTGCCTATTTTAAAGTGACTTAAAAGTACAAGTGTCACTGACTCTCTCTTGGACTTACACTCTAAAGTTATTTAAGAGTTTTTGAAAATTACACCCTAAATTGTTATTTATTCCCATTTTGAAAAAAAGCACATTAAAAAAACCCACGTAAGTTGCAATGCTGAGGTGACCACAACAAAATTACATTGGTGCTCTTGAACATCATCAGGAAACACAGGTCACTTTTGCATGCTTATCATCCATCATGTGAAAAGTGAGAGTGAGTCCATGCTGTGCCTCTTAAGAGGTATGGCCCAGAACTCCCAGGTCAGGGAGACAAGATGCTAATGTACCTTTATATCAGGTGAACCCTTCCAATTTTTATCTACTCTGGGTTCTCTATCGTAACTTGAACATCCCTGGGAACCTCTCCAAATTGAGATAGCCTGGGACTGCCCTGTGGTACACAGTGATGCCAGGAACCTGTACAGCTCTGCCCCAGACATGACCATTGTGCCCCCAGCCCTGCCTCAGTTAGCCCCCTACACCAACATTTGAAAAAAAGAGTCCTTAAAAGGCCATCTTTTAATAGTAGTAGGTTTTTTGATTTGTTTTGTTTTACAGAGCATGGGGGGCAGGGGGAGGAAGAATCCTCCCACAGCCAGAAAGTGCTGTCAGGGCTCCTTTATGCCACTCCTGCATTTCTACACAACATAGAGAGGCCTGAGTAGGGGATGAGAATCTCACTTTGAAAACGTTGAAAAAAAACTGAAAATGTGTTTCACTAACAAAACAGGAAATCAGTTTTAGTCTTGAATAATTCATGAAGTCTCCTTTTTTCAGGCAGATCAAATATACAACCATTTGACACGGTCCCTTAGTAATCAAAATAATTGAATTTTAAACAGAGCAGCATCTTAGAATTTTTGTGGCATCTTTCACCTGGAAAGTCCCCAAAATACTATACATTAAATACTGTACATAAAACAGAGACAAGGTGGGTGAGGTAATATCTTTTATTGGATCAACTTCTGTTGTGAAAGAGAGAAGCTTTTGAGCTTACAGAGCACTCAAGCTAGACCAATAAGAGACAATACCCCCTCTTTAGTATCCTAGGACCACCATGGCTACAACAACACTGCAATTATACTGTACACATGGCATCTCAGACACACAGACATCTCTGATGCAGAGATTAGTAGTGAGGTAGACAAGCTGTGCATCATTCACTGCCCAACAGTGTTGATGCCTGAGCTTGTACGGGGATCCATGATGGCATACGAATCTGCCCAAGACAACTGTTTTGCAGTATCAGGGCCATAGTTTGTAATAGCTGCTGAAGTTACTGCAGTGGAGCCAACTTAAAAACAAACATTTATTCAGCAACAAACCAAAACACACAGCATAATCCAGAAAAAAGAACTTTTAAATCACTTCTAAAGGAATAAAAAAATCTGTTAAAAGAACAAGCTCCTTTGCTTAAAAAGAGAAAAAAAAGACTGGTGAAACAACTGGTTCATGTTTTGGAAAAGGGAAGATCTTTTTGAAACTTCTTTTAAATAAAAGGGGGGCGGAGAGTGGGGGGCGCGGATCATGATCTTATACTACCTGTAACAAGAGAGTGTCAGAAATAAGATCTGTAAATGCAAATATGACATGAGTACAAAAAAAGTTTGGACTTCATAAAACAAAGCAGTTAAGCAAGTGTGCACTGCTACATAAAATACTGTAACTTCTGAAAGAGAAAGGGAACGTACAGTTCCCTTCATGGCTTGCCACACTGTTTTTCTTTGTTTTGTTTTTTTAAATGGTGGAAGCAGCTCTTTTGATTGTGTTGTTCAACAGTAAGGAAAGAAACTGTCATAACGTATTATGCTATTTTATACAACAACAAAAAAAACCAAATAACCTCTCTCAGTGTTGCTGATCAGGCCAATGGAAAATAAGATTATGGAGTAAGCTTCCAAAGGAAATAATGGAATTCCTATTACCAATATGATTAAAAGTATAGACTGACAGAGCACTAGAAAATACAGAGTACGGAACAATCTCCACAAGTAACAGGATAGACTAGATGACAAATAGGCCTTCTATATCTAACTCATGTCATTTTTTGAATTAGTGTCCTCCTCTTGGAAATTGCTGCTTTAAAGGTTCCTCTGTGCAATTATGCTTTTAAAAAAACAAAACCACATATACTTTAAAAAAACAGCAAGCACATGCATCAGCTTTGAGTAAGTTTCGCGTGATCAAGTTGAGAACCTGAAGAATCCATTGCTCCGCTCCACAGGAATGCTTCATTTTTAAAGAGATGGTATCAACTTCAATACAGTATGAAGATGGAAATTGTACCAACAGGAGGCAAATTCTGCTGTTATTTACACTGATGTCAATTTCTCTAGTGAAGTAAATAAAGTTACACCTGATTTACACCAGTGTAGTTGAGAGTAGAATTTAGCCTTTTATTTTAAAACAAACAGTCATTTAGAATTACTATTCAAGAAGAGAATTTGGAAAGGACAGTTAGATTACGTGTCATGTTTTACATTCATTGGCTGACACTATTAATGGTTATGAAAACTGGATTGTGAACAATGCCGGTGACAAATACACTGATCTTCTAACCTGCCATGGTGTTACTCAATATCAAGTATGTTAACTAAACAAAGAGCAATGAATTCACAGTAAAATGTGGTGGAAGAAGGTGCTTACTGCTCAGAAAAAGGTAAGAATATTTGAGATGTATCAAGATGTGGAGACTACCTGAGAAGGAGAATACACTACCATGTGCTAAGAAGGGAACACAAAGAGAATGGTGACAGGGCAGCACAAAGGATGGAATAACACAAATACCAAGCAAGAAAATTGCTTGTCCCTGGTGCGATGTGCCACCTTCAAAGATTCAAATGACACAGAATGGCTATGTACAGTTATATAGCTATGTATAGTTATGTAAACTTTCTATATTGTCTGATATTATACCAAATGGGATGTATGAACTCAAGACAGTCTTTTAGCAGGACAGCAAAGCAAAATTCTCTGAGAAAACGTACAACTAAAACTCTCTCTATATACAATCTTAGTCATAAAAAAACTGTACCTTTATAGATAAGATGCTTCCGGATTAACTGAAGCACCCAAGAGGTCTCTTTTCCAAGACCATCACTGAAAAGCAGATAAGTAATGATTTAGGGCCTGATCCTAAGGGATGCTGAGGAAATGCAACTCTCACTGAAGTAAAATAAACAATTTTCTTAAACACAGAGGATTGACATCTATGGTAAATATGGATGTTCAACATCTCTCAGAATAAGGCTTAGAGTAAGTAACTGTCATTCTATTGCACCAACATCCAGTAGATAAAATGGTTACAGCTGCATGAATCATTCAGCATAAAAGAGACAAACCACTGAACTACAATATTGTCCCAGGATTAAGGTCTCCTGCTATGAATATAATTTTAACCTTCTAGACTTCACCTCAACATGGATTTTCTCTAAATGCCTTGCCTCTGTCTAGTTGTGAACCTTTATCTAGTGACAACATTCTACTTCTGTTCTATTCACATGATCTCTAAAATATAACTAGGTCATTCTGGCAAACAAAATAAAAGATTACAAGGAATTACAAGGTTTGCTCAGGGTTTTTTTCAAGAGAGGATGAGTAAGCCAAGTGGAATTTTGGAGGTAGAATTCTATTCTTACAAATTCTATTTTTAAAAAAAAAATACAGTCTTTACACATAGTTCAGTTCCTAGAAAAGAAAATCCTGTTCTTGTGAAAAAATATTCTGTTGCAATCTACAGAAGATAGTTACAAAAACACTTTGCTTCATCAGGAGACAAATTTTGACACCCACACTTCTCTACGATGCTCAATGTGTATTAAAATATGAGGTTTTGTTTCCCCAGGGGATTAAAGAGTTCTAAATACTAGCAGAATAAGGATGTGGGAAAATACTAGCAGAATATCTGACACCTTAAGATGGAAGTCAGATGCTACCAGGGCACATAATTTTGTACATGCAAAAAAACCGATCTCCCACAGAATTCTGCAATTTTGTTTAGGAAAGGGCTTATCAGAGCTTATTGTAAAATTTTACAAGATGCCACCATGAATAAAAATTTATTACCAGTAACAGTTATCTAAGGGAAAGCAATAATAATCATTACCCTAAAGCAGTGTCTATAGTATTTCCATACTTTGGGACCCTACTGAGTTGCTACAACTTGACAATTTTTAGGTACCTATTCACTTGGGGTAAAATTTTCAAAACTAGCTACAGAACCCAGGTTCTAAGTCTCATTTACAAAAGTGACAGGAACTTAGGATCCTAAGTTCCATTGACTTTCAATGAGACATGGGCACCCTAAGTCATTAAAGTGCTTTTGAAAATTTTAACCATTGTTCTTGATTCCCAAAGTGAAGAAAAAATTCATGGTTCTTATCAATCAATCACAGCTTGAGCTGACAAAGGACAACTAAAATCAACATTATCTCTTGAGCTTGGTTAAAACTTTCACTATTACAGGTGTCGGACAGAAAACATAATTGAAAAAGTTACCCAAAAAAGGGAGAATAGATCCATTACCCTTGCATATTTTCTCAATATTAAATAAATACCTTCCAGTGTTATTGTTTGTGATGAACACATACACCTAATAGAAACAAAGGCATGTTAAGATGAAAAAAACAAAAACAAAAAACAAGTGTCTGGCTGGTTAAACCTCACTATTGGCAAGAACACCTATTACTTCTGTTACACTACAGTGGTTCTTCGAGGACGACTCCTGAGAGGCTATTAGTGATAATCTCGGACAATCTGCAATGTTTTCCTTTCCTCACATTGTAAATTACACTCAGGAATTTCCTGGACCTTGCCCAGCCCCAGATCTTGAGGTCTCTGACACAGAAAAGTTGAACCTCTTCCACCCTGCTTGCTGATGTAAAATAAATCACTGTCTATTTGAATTAGGACAGTTCATTGTTTCTTCTTCAGAAGGTTGAATATTCTTTGTAACAGATGTTTACCTGGAAAAGGTGCTAGTTGGGGATGTGCTGCTAAGGCTGTGGGAGTACCAAGTGTTCCCAAGCCACCAAACTCTGAATGCCCTGAGCTGGCTGTATGTAGACCAAAGACTGGGTGGCTGACCATTGGGAAGGCACTCGACACTGTGGACAGGTTACACGGTTGATCCCCAGCTGTTCTGAATAAATGTCCTGAGGGGAAAAAACAACACTTGAAATTGTACTATAAAAAACAGATGCTAATCATGTGAAGCCCAACCCTCATGATTATAGAAAGTTTATAAAAATCCTTTCACAATTTTTAAACAACAGTTGTGTAGTTTTACATGTACTATCCTTTGTTATTGCCATTCACTTCCTATAAAATACAGATATTATCTGGAAACATTAACAATCCTAATAAAAAGTTTGAAATATAAAAGATGGTAAAAAGATATAATATTTATCTCTGTAATTATTTTAGTAGTCGAATGTTTTTCTATTCCCTTCAGATAGTGGTGCAGGATCAGAGATAACCCATGGGCCCTGCATGACCAAAACTGACAACAACACTTCCATGTCTATCCTTTATATATGTATTGCTGTATTCTGCAGTCTTGACTTAAGCAAACTCCCATTTTACTTCAATAGGAGGATGTGCATATCGGGCACTCCTTCAGGATTCTGATCATCCTTACGGTAGATCTGAGAATGAATGAAAACAGACACTGTTGAATCTCCTCATCGAAAGCTAAGATTCCAGGATAAATGAGCACTTTTATTTTGCTTTTCAGAAGCCTTCAGGCTTCCTTTTTTTGCAAGTTTTCAGACAGTAAAAATAAGTGCACAAATATTTACTAAAATACATATATTTTAAATCTAGCATATTTACCTTTTAGAACTAAATTTTTATAAACACTTTTGGTTTTTGAAATGTTTGACAATTGTGCTCTCATTAAATGTGAAATGTCACCTTTCCTCTTCTAATAAGTATTTTCTTTGGAATCTGATTTAAATAGTTAGCTTCCTAATCATGTATTTGAACTAATATCTTAGCTCACTTTTCTCTTCAAAAAATAAACACATTCCTCTGTTCCCATTTTCCTAAATAAAAATTTTCTTTCTAAATCTCTTGTATGCATATAAGTAGTGGCAAGAGTAAAGCAAGTGCTTGACACTGCAGAAATATGGTATTAGTGTTGATGAGAAATAATTACAGTATACCAATTCTTTAGTATCAAAATAGTATGTATGGTATTTTAAAGATGAAAAATGTGATATTCTTCTCTGTCTGTACTGCATCCAGCACAATGGTCCAGGTCCTGGACTAGGGCTCATATGCATTACGGTAATACAAATAATAATCACTATCACCACAGTCCTATTCCATTACCAGGTCTTCTAGTTCACCTACTTCAAAGTTTTTGCTATTAAAGCTCTCATCCTTGCCCCATTTCATCTCTTTCTTCTATTGGTTCTATCTTGTCATAATTCCAGATTATGAGCTCTCTGGAGCAGGGACTATCTTTTTTTAATTGTTTACATTAGTATCTAGCACAATGTGGCCCTGATTGGGTAATGTAGGTACCACTGCAATGCAAATAATACGCATCCTCACTTTCTTATTCACCTCCACATGGGTATATAGTTTTTCATTTTTGACCTTTGCCTATATTTATCTCCTTTATCTGACACCTTGTTATTTTTCAGGCGTTTATGTCAGCCATACAGAGATTCATTTGTTTTAATGAAATACCCAGCAGATATTGTTGCCTGACTGAGTTTTTCCTTTGTGCCTGTCGATTTCCCCCTAGTGTCTAGTTTAAATAATTCTCACAAACCTTGTCACAGCTTTCTGTGACAGATGTCTTATTCCACTGCAATTAACACGGAGCCCACCCCTTCTGCCTAGGCTCTCCTTGCACCCACAGTGCTTAACAAATGTAATGAAAAGCTGCTTCTTCGCATGTTCTCATTCACACCTTGAGACCTTGAAGTTTCTATAGTCTGACCGACCCCGGGAGTGCACCTGGAAACATTTCAGAAAAAGACCATAGATGCTTAAGATCCTTCTTGATAAATTTAAATTTAGCTGCCAGGATCTCTTTCTTACACCACTACAGCACTGGTACCAATATACAGCATAATCACAGACTCAGCACTCACTAGAATTTTATTTGGATATGTCGTGAGATCCTACACCTTTGCATCCTGAAAACATGTTGCAAAACAGTTCAAATGGCCATTACATATTTAGCTATTTCTAAATATCAAATCCCCATCACCCCAGCCTAGCTATATATCAGAATGGTAATTGCATCCCCCTGATGGACCTCTTTGGTGCATGAAGAACATTCAGTCTCCTCTGTATTTATTAGAAGAGTCTCCCAACTAGGACAGTTTGTCCTTTTGTCCCTACATGAAAATTGTACCAATAAAAATTTTAATAAATTCAAACATTTATTCTGGTGCCTCGTAGTACAGGTGCAGTTTGGGTCTGAGGGGAGGGCAGCAACAAGTCTTAACACCTTTCAGCCACTAAATTTTCATTTTCCTGCTGTATAATAGAAAAATGACCACAGAGAATGAAGAGTGTCTGCAGTCATCTTTGCCTTCTGGAGAACCACCTACACCTGGTTGTTCAACACAGCCAGGGCCGGCACTTCCATTAGGCGACCCTAGGCGGTCGCTAGGATTTGGGGGGCAGCATTTTGTGCGCTCCTCACGGGGCGTGTGGGAGCTTCCAGTTCCACTCCCATCGCGCCGCCGAAGAAGGACCTTCTGCCGACGTGCCGCAGAAAACAGTGGCAGACAACTGAGCAGCTCAATGACTGCCACTGTCACCTGTGGCATTTCAGCGGAGGGTCCTTCTTCGGCGGCGCGATGGGAGTGGAACCAGAAGCTCCCACGCACCCCATGGGGAGCGCACAAAATGCCGCCCCCCGAATTCTGCCTAGGGCACCAGAAACCCTGGCGCCACTCCTGAACACAGTACTGCTGAATGTCCCACACCATTTTCCGGCCTCCAAAGGGAAGGTTGATATCTGAAACCTGTACCTCCAGGGATTTATTCATTAGCCAGCAGCTCCAGCCACTATATCTATTTATTTAAATGGCCCCCAGATCTGATGCTAAAACAAGTCACCACATCCTGGGCAACATGTTCTCTCAAGAAATAAACTCTGCCAATGTATGACACTTCTTCTACCTTCCAAACCTGATCTCTGGCCATGCAATTTCAGTACATCTGCATTTCTCAGACAACACAAAGGCCTCATCTACATGGGGAGGGGGAGAGAGAATCGATCTAAGATACGCAACTTCAGCTACAAGAATAGCGTAGCTGAAGTCAACGTATCTTAGATAGACTTAGAATCACTTACTTCGCGTCCTCGCGGCGCGGGCCGATGGCTGCCACTCCCCTGTCAACTTTGCTTCCACCTCTCACCGAGCTGGAGTTCAGCAGTCGACAGGAGAGCGATCAGGGATTGATTTATCGTGCCTACACTACACGCGATAAATCGATCCCCGATATATCGATCGCTACCTGCCGATCTGGCGGGTAGTGTAGACGTACCCAAAGAGATACCACACAAAAAAACAAGTACCAACATCAAAGCTGTGATCCAGAGGACCTTGCTGAGAATTTGGCTGGTCCTTCCGCTGACCATAGCCACCTGAACAACCAATCTTTCACACTGGAGTATACTAGTGGAAGACATCATTGGCACTGTCTCTGGATCAGACATACTTTTTCTCCATCTACTGCAGCAAAGAGAAAATGAGAGGTGTGGTGTCCGCCATGCTTTATCCACCAGCTCATCAAGAACAGGAAGCACGGCATGGCATGGCATGGCAATTCTATTTGTATCAATCTTGGCTCTTTAGGATTCCTGAAAGTAATTAGTTCTAATCAGCTAGTGAACCCAGAGTGGATATCAGTTCCTGCAGGGCACAGTCACTGTATTATTCTCTCCTCTGTGGATATGTATTTAGCATCTCACTAATCTGCTAAAATCCAAATAGCACTCATCTCTAGGCCTATCCCACAATCGTAGCACAAAAAGAGCCATTGGTGCCAAAACGGGTATAAACACTGGCTTCAGTGCAGGTAAGCATTATCAAGAAAATGTCTGTGCCAGTACATCCAAGCTCCAGAGCACAAACATCTATGTCAGTGCAGAAAGGGCTTCCCCAGAACCTCTTCCAGATTCTCTGTTTGATGCAAAGACTAGTGGTAGTCATTCACGTATATAATCATGTTATCCATGTGATAAATTTCAAAGGCAGGTGATCATGAATGTTCTTCACACAAAAGGGTGGAAGGATCAGGAATAGTGTGACAAAAAACCTGTTTCCTCTATCTTTTTCAATACTCAATTATATACTTTAAAATACAACAGAAAACAAGGGCTTATTTGAATTAATTTTTTTAAACAAAAAAAAGTTGCATGGTGACTTCTTACTAGAAAACAGGTAAATGTGAAATAATATGTTTTACATAAAAATTCAGTAGGGCATAACTCTAGAAATATATGAAATAAGAATGACACTGAGCAATAGGGTAAAGAAATCACAATCTTAAGATTACTGAATCGGAAAAGATGAAGAACACAATGAGAATAAGACTTCTGAGATAATTAAACCTGTACCCACAATACTTACTCCTGTGAGTAATTCCATTCATTTCAATGGAACTAGATCATTCTAGTGAGTAAGTTATGTAGGATCAATCTTATTTTTTTAAAAACCGTTTGAATATGATAGATTTCATCCTATAAGCAAAACACAATTTACAAATATTAATTAAACCTCACTAGCTTTTGAGCTTACTTTACCAATGGCTAAAGAGAACTAACTGTTCTCTGAAAGGTTAAGTGACTTATCCACAGTCACACACACAGTCAGTGACAGAGTTAGGCATAAAACAGAGTCCCAATTTCCAGTTCCCTACCCTAACCATTAGGCAGCATTCCAATGCAATTAAATGTTAATCAGAAACAAAAGTAAGTATTGAGGTGCACGAAGGCTATGAAATTCTGAACAATACAGAAACGTTGGATTTCAAACTACTTGAAAGGTAAGAAATTGACAAAAAAAGGATGCAGACTTAAGATGAGTGTGCATTCTGGACAAATTTCTTCACAAGGGGATAATTAATGCATTGAATAGTGTACCAATGGAAGTAATAGAAGCTGAAGCCTTACCTATCAGTGTATGCGAACACATGTTTTTGTATGTGTGTTTTTTATTTCATTTTTAAAGAAAGTCAGATAAGCAGTAAAAGAATGGAGGAAAGCCTCAAGGAAGGAGGCAGACTGATGTAAAACAGAAGCACAGTTGACTAAAAATGTTTAGTTTTACAGTGCTACAGTTGCAACTGGTACATGTTTTTTCTGAATATGAGGGGGGAGAAACAATAGGAGTCATCAGTTTACTTGAGGATTAAAAACACTGCTTAAGATCATGAGCTCAGCAGGTAAAATTAAAGAGTTTATGAACGTCATACAAACTACTGGCAATTCAATAAATTATGAATAAAAAGAAAACTAATTGCAACATATCTACATGCACAAACATATTCACATTAAACTCCTTGTACGTCTTGTCAGCACTAAATGTTGTGTCAGGGAAATCCATCGCTAAGCATTAGAAAGTTTACAGGTATTATCTGTTGTGCCTTCTGGTTCCACCATAGCAGGCTCCTATTCTTGCTGGAGGAGCCTCCTCCTCCTCCTCCTGTTCCAGAAGGATTTTCATTAATACAGCATCTTCACCTGACACCCCAGGAGAACTTATTTAATATTATTCTCTCTTATTTGTCATTTTCCTTCAAGCCATTTTCTTCTTTTCTTATTCTTGTTTTTTCAGTTTCCCCACAGTCCCCTCTCTCTCTCTCTCTCTCTTTACAATAATTAATTGTTATATAGTAACAAATTTGAAAGGGGCTTTTTCAAAAAGAGAGGATCCCTGCCATGAAAAGATTGCAGTCTAGAAGCCAGATACTGTCACCCTTTCTCATGCTGAGTAGTTCCTTACTCTGCAAGCAGTCCTACTTAAGTACAGAGCTCAGCCAGGTGTAAGTAGAGTAGCAGTATTTGGCCTTGTATCAGAAAAATAGAGGAAATGAAGACAAAATAAGAGGGGGCAGGGAAGGGAGAGATGAGGGTTAAAACAAAGTTACTGTGAACTGTAATCTATTCATAGATTCCAAGGCCAGAAGAGATCATTGGGATCATCTAGGCTGATTCCTGTATAATAAGCAATAAAACTTCCCCCAAAGAATTACCAGAGCTTATCTTTTAGAAAAAACATCCAATCTAGATTTTAAAATTGGCCGTGATAGAGAATCCACCAGAAATCGGTTAATTACTCTCACTGTTAAAACATTTATGCCTTATTTCCAGCCTGAATTTGTCTAGATTCAACTTTCAGCCACTGGATCATGTTACACCTTTCTCTGCTAGAATGAAGAGCCTATTATTAAATATTTGTTCCCCATGTAGATACTTAGACTAATCAAGTCACTCCTTAAGCTTTTCTTTATTAAAATAAATATATTGAGATTGAGGATGAAGCTGTTAAATCCATTTATTTATCTTAAATTGTGAATAAGGTGGGGAAAGAGGGAAGAAGCAGACAGAGCAGGAGCAGAGAACCGCAGTGGAAGACAAGGTTCAAGTGTTTTTTAAGCAAGACTTCAAAGATCAACAAAGAGATGATTGGAACACTGGAAATGAGCAAAGGGGCAAGTGTAGCTGCCAGCCTTGAATGCCCATTTGTCTGCTTCTCCCACATATGTATTTGAGTTTTCTTAACAACTGCCTATTATATCTGGAACTTCCTCCCTGAATTTATCCATAAGGCAGCTACCCTCTCCTACTTCATGACCCACTTCTGCTGTGATGCGTACAAGAATTCGGTTATGGTGAGGTTAGGCAGTAGCTAGGCTGGTTCGATTTCTTCCTCTCAAAACTTATCAAATGATCTAGAACCTCAAGTTGTACTACAGCCAACCTGCATACTCATGTGATCTTACCAAGGGAAACCACTAGAGCACTTTGCAAATTATAAAGGTAGAAAGGTCTTCCAGCGACCATTACGGGCAGTAAGAAGGAACTGAGAGAGCACAGGGCTGGCGGCGCCTCATATACCGGAGCATGAGCTCTGCGGGAACAGGATTCCGGATACCACTAAGAGAAAAATCTCTGGCAGCCATGCACATGGGCATGCACACACCTAACATAGAATTGACATGAGCAAGCACTCAAAGAAGAATGTTTTTTTAATATAACTCACTTAACATAAACAAAGGCAAAACATGTGAGAGTTTCAAATGGGGCCTTTTGAAAAAAAAACTACTATGTGGTAACTAAGCCATTCTTTAATGTGCCTAGAAAACAGAAGCTATCAATTTTTAAATATGTATTTAAAAAGTATGTTCAAATTGGAACTGTCCTTCCATTTGTCCTCAAAGAAAAGTTCTCTTATAACAAACTGGATTATAACAACATTTTCCTTCCAAAATAATCATTATCTTTCTTTTCTAAGATACTTTAAGATTCTGATTGTAGATGAATACTTTTTTTTTTTTTTTTTTTTTAGTTTCTGTCCCTATTTAAATTGCTGGCTTACTGTGTGCAGGTTTTGCATAATGAAATTTAACACAAAACTGCATTGCCTAAGACTCTTGACTTACATTTTAATAGGTTGAATATTTTTGAGAAGAGCTTTTGAAATTCTACTAGCCAGTACACAAATAAATGATTGAAAGCATTACCCCAAAGGCCAGCATCCATTTCTACAATGCTGGTGTCTTAGTAATAAGGAATAATAACTGCAAATGCCTTTATTAATATTAATGAACTTCACGCTGAAATAGAACAATGCTTTTCAAAAGAATTAAAAAGGGATAAATAGTTAACTAATGCCTTAAATATAAAGCATCAGTGAACAAAATCAGTCATCTATCAATAGAAGTACAAAAATGATTAGCTAGACATTTTTGGAAACAAAATTTAAAATACTAGTGATGCCAAGACATTCTATCTTATGGAGAATCCAGGAGACCACTTACTGTGACAGAAATGAATGTATGTTATCTTCTCTGTTTTTCAAAGTTCTTTAATCTTCACACTGCTATAAAAGCTTGCTGCAACATGTCTTCCAACATTAGGCTCTAGCTCTTTCAAATTGTATGCATAATTTCACAGCACTGGTGATTGTGCCTGCAGTGTAACAAGCTGAAAACTGTGGCTAATCAACAGAAAAGGTTGTATTCCAAAGTAAAGGTCACACACTTTAATTAACGTTTGTAAAAATGGAGTGAAACAAAGTGAACTGCATTTAAAATGTTTGTAAATTAAACTGAGCCTTAAAATGAAGCTCAAAAAACTGGCTAAAGTATTAAAATATTTACACACAAAATATTTACATACAAAAGCTTGCATAGTATTATAGTTAAGAATCAAAATTTACATTTTCACACACACTCTCATTATGGAATCACAGAAGATCATGATTAAGTTACAAAGATAAATTCCATTTCTAAATCTCAATTTTTAACTACTCCTTATAACGTGGGGAGGGAGGGAGAGGGGGCCTTAAATTTTTGGCTTAATTGGCAAAACTGAGTGCCTAAAGTTAAGCTCCTACCACCAGATCCTATACCAAGTGAAGTTAGTGGAAAGACTATCATGTTTCAGCAGATAATTAAGGCCCAAATCCTTATGTACATGCTTAACTTCAAGTGTAATCAGTAGCCAATGGAACTCCTCGTGAATAAAGTTAAGCACATTCATAAGCGTATACAGAACTGTAGCATAAGTGGCCAGATTTTTAAGAGTGGTGAGCATACAGCCATTCCTAATAAGGTCCACGGGAATTGCTGGGTGCTCAACACTTACAAAAAAAAATTGACTGATTATTTAGGCATATGAATATGAATTTAGGAACCTACCTATAAGGTCCTGAAAATCCTGGTATTTATTTTCTTAAATGTAGATTTTATTGAAGACATATCTATATAAATCAGACTAAAATTACACATTTCCAAAATACATTCAAACCCATGCAGTAATTTTTATACTTTGCATTTGTAAATCTTAGTCTACAGACTTTTTTTTTTTTTTTTTTTTTTTAATCAGAGGGGTAGCCGTGTTAGTCTGGATCTGTAAAAGCAGAAAAGGAGTTCTGTGGCACTTTATAGACTAACAGACGTTTTGGAGCATGAGCTTTCGTGGATGAATACCTACTTCGTCGGATGCATGTAGTGGCCACTACATCCATCCGACGAAGTGGGTATTCATCCACGAAAGCTCATGCTCCAAAACGTCTGTTAGTCTATAAAGTGCCACAGGACTCTTTGCTGCTTTTACAGACTTTTTTTGAAGTCTGAAGAATGTAAGTCAAATATCTTAAGTTATATGACTGATTTTTTGCTATGTTTGCTTTCATGTTACTCAAAAATTACCTTTAATTGTGAACATAGTATATGTAACATGTTTATTACATGTTGTGAACATAGTATATGTAACATGTTTATTACGATTACTAATTATGTATATTTCTGTAGCATGCTCTACTGGCGCTGTAGGCACATAGATCTGAACAGCCCTTTTCCAAAAAATTTACAATTTAAAATACAAGACTGAAGCCTGAATGAGGTAAGGGCCCTGTGGTGAAAAAAACAGTGGGTGATCATGTAACTGAAGACTATCATACAGGCTATGCACAAACAGGGCAAATTAAGATTGTACGAGCAACCTTAATTCTGGCATTTCCTAACTTCTGAACACTTAACTTTGCAATGTTAACTTTTTTAGTTAACCTGTTAGTCTATAAGGTGCCACAGGATTCTCTGGACCTTTTTAATGCATTTTTTGGATGTATTACATTAAATGTTTTGCATAATACTAGAGGAGCGTAAAGTATCAAGTCTTGTCAGTGTCACAGGTGGAAGAAACATTCAGGGCCTCTAACTGTGTTTTTATGAGATTACTACCACAAACTCCACCCACCTCTCTCAAAATTCACATTTAATGGGGAAAAAAAAGGCTTTTCAATGTTTTTAAAACACCTAAAGAGTGATATTTCTCACAAAATGTAGATCCTATAGCCACTCAGCATACAGAACTATTAATAAATTCATGGGAGTCTGTGCAAAGGACCACAGGCTGAAGCCCAAATGTTTGGCAAAAATCAGTTGACAAAAGCACTGAAGTCAAAGGCAATGGAGTTACACAGATTATATTTTATTTACCAAATCTGCTCTTAACATTCACTGCAGCTGCTAAAGGATAATTTGGAATTGAGGTGGAGGGACATGAAAATAGTCAGCACTTAACTTCACAAATTCTTTGTTGCTAAAATTTTAGCTATGTAAATTGGAAATCATCTAACTCTTCAATTAAAGCTATCCTCTTAGTTTGTGAATCTATGTTCACCATCCCATGATTCAATTTGGGAGAAATTCTGAACTCTGAGAAGATTAATTAATCTAACCTTGGCAGAACCTCTTGGTTTAATAAAGAATTGTTTACATTGATGTTTTATAAGAAGTTAATGAACTTCCTTTATTTAATTCCTCAAAGGAGGTCAGACTGTTTAACCAGGATTTTTCTGACATTTCTTTACTACTGATATCACCAAAATATTAAGGGAATTGCTCATCTTCCTTTAGTTTTGCTTTGGGCTGAGTCCTGCAACATTCACAAGTTTAACCACTGAATTACAGAAAGGATTATTCATGTAAGTAAGAACTTGCAAAAGTGCTGACATCTCACCAAGGTGCAAAAATTTATTTTCCTTTACAGTGTTCTTTATTATTTTTCACCAATAGATGATGAGATAAAAAGGCATCAAACAATCTACTCCGTTGCTTTTTTTCATATTCAGTGATTAAAAACATAGTAGCAAATAAAACCACCATAAACTTTTGCATCACTATTATTGTACTCCCCCTAAATTGCATACATAGGACTGTTGTATTTTTCTCTATATATTTTCACACATACTTTTTCCATTTGAACTGGGAGAACCCAAAGATAACTTATTTGTAATATAATTTTTTAGCACTGCATATAGAATTCCAGTCTTGGTTCAATATGTATTTTAGGGATTTGTATGATGGGGTACTGAAGTTTATTACACAGACTGCAGTAGTCAATAGTCTGGTAAGTAAAGGAAATAATTATACTGAACTGGAGGAAATGTGAACCTCCCTAATTGTGCCTCTCAAATTGTATGCACAGATTAAAGCGTTTTTGACTTCATGCCCTTGAAAACAATAATTGCTTATGCTGAAGAAACCTGAGCAATTTTATTAGATCTGGGAGAACTATATTGATAAAAGATGTAATAATTATAATTAACACAATGGAACTGATGAACCCACAATCGGTGCTTTTTAAGAAGTTACATGTATGAATGAGCTCTGAGATTGGAAACTGAAACAAAAGGTGAATATTTTATTCCATCTTCTTCACTTAGAATATCTTGCAAATTTAATGTAGGAGTGATTTAATGAAACTATGATACCAACAGTATGTGTACTGTGGCAAAAAAATAAAATAATGAATAAAATAAGTACAAGTTTGGTTGCAGTTTAGAAACAGAGCTAAATATTTTGGGGGAAATTTCTCTAGAACACAGCACCTCTCAAGTAAAAACTTGAGGTACCCTTCCAAATATAAACTGTAATATGTTATGCCACTGAGACTGAAGGATGAATCACCTACAAAGTTTATGGGGGAGAAAAAGGTTACAGCAAATCGGATTCCAGGCTGTTTGTAAGATTACAACATGCCTGTAGGAAAAAACACACTTTTATGACTAGGGGGTAAACAAAAAGTCTGCGCTCAAACCAAACAGAATGAACTATTCATGGTATACTGGAGTTTCTGACACTCTCCACTACCATGATCTGTGAGACAGGAGGATAAAAAAAGATTTAAAAAAAAAAAGATTTTTTTATTTAAATTGCATTTTTATTTAAAACTAAACAAGTTTATAAAACTAATTAAAATTAAATTTGAAATTGACAACCTGTGTTAAAGCCAAAGTGTCTTCTAATCTATTAAAATCATTTAAATTAAATATAAAAAATATTATTAACCAGTACATGTTTGCTGACAGGTTTTAAAGGAAGTCAAACCACTGAACTGGTGAAAGTGATTGCCAAAACACCTTGAACCCAAGTGCTAAACAAGCTTTTGACTGCACTAGCCTCTTCTGCTGAAGCAGAGAGAATATTTTCTTCATTTCAGTTTATTCAGCTATATCACTTCAATGACTAGTTAATTTCCAAGTTTAGTACATTCAAAGTTGAGTAACCAGTTGGGAGCTGAAAAGGCAGGAAAGCTTGTTTTCCTCTCCCAATTTATGAACAAAAACCAGATGAGAGACAATTTGTTCTACTAGTTCTAAAATCTTGAAGGAGACAGTGGTCAGAAACAATCTGTTCAATTTCCTAACTATAGATTATATTTCCTCTGTTCAATAAAATCAATTTTAAATGCAAAATATTTTGACAAACTTTTTTTTATTTATCCAGCACATTAAAGATAGTTTTACTTAACAGAAAAATTAAATTGTTTTTGCATATATTTAAATTATTTAAATTTCCATTCAAATAGAGTGACACAAATCACAAATAAAAATCATCCAGTAAATAAGAAATGCATTATTCACCACTTCCTATTAAAAAAAATAGGAAAAAAATCAAGAATCTGAATAACTAAACTACATAATCACTTAAATAAATGTAAATAGATATAGTGTGTCTCTGTTAGCAAAAAGAAACACCAATTTAGGCTAACTTTAGTTGCAAATCAACATGTTTTAATGGTTACCAATCAATGTGAAGTAAAAAAACGGTTACTAAACTGTTTTTCTTTGAGATACGATGCACATGTCCATTCCACTTCAGGTGCGTGCGTGCACAGTGCACAGAAACCAGAAATGTTTTTCCCATAGCAATACTCGTTGAGGTGGCGTATGCATCCTGTGCATGCTCATGCTGCTAGCCAATGGTATAAAGGGATCAGAGCCGCCCCAAACCTCCATCAGTTCCTTCGTACTGGATATTAGTAAGTAGATGGTGATACAGAGGGAAAGAACGTGGGACATGGAATGGACACGTACAACATGTCTTGAAGAACAACAGTTACACAATTTGTTAGTAACTATTTTTCCTTCTTTGAGTGATTCCACATGTCCATTCCACTCCAGGTGATTCACAAGTTGTTCAGCCAGGAGGTGAGGCTCGGAATCTACTTTAACAGAGACTAACACTGCTCGTCCAAATTTGGCATCATCTCTTGACTTTTGAGATATAGTGAAAAGTTTATGAAGTTAGGCACCAACAACCAGGTTACTGCTCTGCAAATGTCCCCTATAGATACATGACCCAGAAATGTAGCTGAAGCCCCATGAGCTCATGGAGAGTAGCATGGGGCCTCTGAAAATAACATTAGGATACATATGATCTCACCTCTGACTCCAAAGAAGAGCCAAATAACCCGACAGCCATGGTGGTACAGTACCATGCAGTGCAGGCAATTCAGATCTGACCCGACCTGGGTTGTACCAGGGAAAGCATTCTTGGTTTACGCTAAGAAGATACGAGATAGCTAGGCAGCAACTCTGTAGAAGTCTTGCTTGCCATCAGTACCAAGGTCTGTTGCACCAAAACTGAAGTGGAGTGGAACACCACTGCTGATGAAGTAGGTACCAGAGCTTGTGAAGTAGATGGTGCCAATAACTATATCCAACACAATCGGATAATCCAGTACCAAGAGGCAGAGCAAGTCTTTAGCCACTCCATCTGCCTCTTGCATTGTCAGTACCAAGAGACCAGTATAAGCAGATGTCAGCTGCATAGATAAACTAGAAGTATAGTCAACAGAATCAATCTCAATGGTCCTCAGGTTGGAGCTGAAGTCATCACCTCTGCCTGATGGGTCAAAGAAGCATGAAATACTGGGGAGCACCTAGCCAGAGCTGGTGCTCTACCTCTGGTATCCACACTCCTGCTTGAGAGTCCCATCAGAAACCTTGGGCTTGTCTACATGATACTATAGCCCAGACTTCCAGGGTGTGATCTGTACAGTGTTCTAATGCATGCACTCCAACTGCCCTGTGTAGACCCTGCTGGAGCAAACTCAAAAGTACCTGGTTCCCATTAATGTGGCCTCTTTTAAACAGGGTTAATGCAAACCAGGTACCTTTCAGTTTGTGCTAGTAGGATCTACACAGCTAGAGCACTCTACAAATCACACACTCCTAATCTGGACTGTGGCACTGAGCAGACAAGCCCTCAGATCCCCTAGATCTAGTGGCCTTCTAGCTGTAGAGGCACATAAGTCATTCATCTTCATCTCCTTACACAGTACCAGGGAAGGAAGAAATTGCTTTTTCTGAAAATCTCTGATGAGGAGACACTGCAATGTCCAGAGGAGTGCTCCCAGGTGGAATGGAGCCTCTCGATGCATATACCAACCAACTTGGTTCTGAAAGAGGACGCAGGCAGCTTACTTTAGAATGTGAGAAAGCCTCACCTTCCTATCTTTCTTAGTCCAAGGCTTAAGCCCCCTGCAAAAACGGCATCCATTCTGAACATGACCCTCAAGTACACACTTAGGCACCGAGAGTAAGGGTTAACAACTACCATGAACTTCTTACAGCTATCATAGGGTTTTTGAGGCCAGAGACCTAGGCATGCCCTGATACCAAGTGTCCATGCACAGTAAAAAGTCTGATGCTCTTCAGCCAAAACACACTCCACCCCAGCTCCCGGAAAACTAAACTAAATTAATGAGTACCACAATAAAACTAACTATGGAACTAACTACTAACCCTGTTTACAAAGTTTAATAAACTTTCTTTAGAGGAGAGAGAGAGAGATTGTATAGATAAGCATAGACACTCAGAATTCTGACCACAGGCAGTGAAAAGCAACTGAGGGAGAGTCAGAGAAGCTCCTTTACCAGTACGAGTGTGAGGAGGGCAAACACATTGCCCCGATGGGTACTGCTATGAGAAGACATCTCCAACATCAGTGCACTGGGTAGGCGGACACACACACACACACACACACACACTGAAGTAGAATGGACATTTGCAATCACTCAAAGAACCTTTCTTCAGACAAATAACTAAACTGTACAAATGCAAAACATTATTAAAATAGATTATTTAAATCAAAGTTTCCTGCTTGCTGATTTGAATCATAAATCAAAATTGCTGATTTAAATTGCTTTGATTTAAATCAATCCACACTGCTCTCGAACAAAAAGGAAACAATGGTCTCATATAAAGTATAAAGTCAACAATCAGAAGAAAAGCTAGTGAAACATCTACATGCTGACTCAGAAGTTATGGAAAGGACTACTGAATTTTCTAATGAAGACAAAATAAACTTAGATATTGTACTATCTTAAACATAAGAACTACCACTTTATTCTCCCCTTAAAAAGATCTTTATTGTACTTATTAAATTGTGAGCAAGTTACCAAAATACTTCGAAAAACATACTATACTACAGGAGAGACACACAGACAACATAAATAGGGCAAAGAGAGAAGAAAACTGTGGTAAATCCTCAATGTGGCCTAACAGATTTTAGTCACATGCAAATTAACTTCTACTGTATGTTAGGAAACCACCATATAACCAAAACCTTACAACTGCAAGTGGTAGAGGCCAAAGAGGATGGACACACACATCTGGATTTTTTGGAACAGTGTGGAAAAAGAAGAGACTCTCATCAGCTTAACTGGTCCATTTAAAGTAAGAAGCTCCTCCAGTGGCTTCTTTTCGAGCAATTACAAAGAAATATTGTTGAGATCCTGCCTCAGATACAGCAGACTGCTCTATTTTTTATATTCTCCAAGGCAAAGCTGAGAGTGAGTGGCACTAGGCTGCGACAGAAAGAACACATTGGTTTTAAGTGATCAGGGCAGGAGAGTTCTTCAGTTTGATGGAATAGGTTTAAGCCAATTCCACTAGAAGGAACTACATTTGCTTTGGACTATGGTCAGCTACTTGCATTATAAGGTCCTATCTACAGACGTTTTCATTTGCTGTGCTTTATTAGGATCTTCAACATTAATAAAGCTAACAGACTTTACATGAACTTTCCCTAGAAAGAAGGGAGAAAGCATTGCAAGTTTCTATTATACAGCTGACTGAGATCTTCATATTCTAGATCAGGGGTCGGCAACCTTTCAGAAGTGATGTGCCGAGTCTTCATTTATTCACTCTAATTTAAGGTTTTGCGTGCCAGTAATACATTTCAATGTTTTTAGAAGGTCTCTTTCTATAAAACTATAATATATAACTAAACTATTGTATGTAAATAAATAAGGTTTTAAAAATGTTTAAGAAGCTTAATTTAAAATTAAATTAAAATGCAGAGCCCCCTGGACTAGTGGCCAGGACCTGGGCAGTGTGAGTGCCACTGAAAATCAGCTTGCATGCCGCCTTCGGCACGCGTGCCATAGGTTGCCTACCCATGTTCTAGATCTTCCCTGGGTAGGGAGATCCTGAAAGGTTGGTTTATTCATGAGTTGTTGTTCCAGAGATATAGATAAAACGAGACTTGCACTCACTATAGTAATTGATATGTCCAGTTGAGAACTCCCCATATGGCTTTCCCAGCTGAATTTGGATGGCCAGAATACAGTAATTTCAGACGGTGATGTTTGAAAATCCAAAAATTTGACCAGGAGGTCCATAAGAGAAAGCCCTTCTCCTACCTCATCAGAGGACAGAGAATTAGGGTAGTGACTGGGCTTAACTCTGACTAAGAGACGTACATTCAGGAACCCGAACTTTAGTTTTATCAGATCTATCCCTAAAAATTCTATCCCTATGTACAATACATGTACACTTGTGATCGGCTGCACTGATTTTTCATGTTGATCTTTTCTGCGATACTAGTGAGGTTGCTTTATAAATTAAACAGTCTTTTAGAGTTAGCAAAGCATCATTTTCAATCTTTTGGAGGTAATGGTTTCTTCTTGAGGGTCATGTTCAGAATGGATGCCTTTTTTGCAGGGGGCTAAAACACAAACAACTTCAGCTTGATATGCAGTTTACTCTGTATCTTTGTGTTAAAAGATTTTCATTTGACGTACCAGTTTTATCTTATTATTATGCTTAATCCTGTAATACATGTAGCATTCTGAAATTGCCTAAAATATGCTACATACATATAAATTATACTGCAAATTAATAAAATATAATTAATTAAGAATATTTACCGCATGTGTTGATTGTGGAGCTAAGTGATGCAGCTCCAGTGGAAAGGCCACCTTTGGAAACTGCTGATGCTACAGAAGGTGTAGAAGATGCAGGAGAGGAAGTAGCTGTAGTAGAGGAGGCTGATGATGATGTTAGTCGCTCTCCTGACTCCATATCTGTAAGAAACAGAACATATGAAAGAGAACAAATATTTTTCTATTCATTAAGGAAATGAATGGCAGGCGAATTGTAGGGAAACCACCCACCAAAATACAAATATACATGGAATTACACTTAAGATGTTTAAAGACAGTTAGGGAAGGAATAAATTAAAATAACAAATTTATAATCCATCAAAAAGTTAAACAAAAAAGCCTAGGAAATTATCTTCTGCAAAGATTAAAAGGACAGTGCAAAATTTTTAGATAATTCCGTTATACAATGAGAATGATTTATTTAAATTCTACTTTTTCTGGGTCTTATTTTATTTAATGACTTTCTTCTGTATTTGTAACTGCACAAGCATTAGCTGTTCCCAGTACATTTTAAGAAAAAGTAACTGAATATAATTTGTACATTGTAGAACGTTTAATATTAAAGAAAACAGTTTACTAAAATGAGAATTGCAGCTGCTTTAAAGAAGCTAGTTATTTCCTTTCCACATAAGATCCTTATCCAGCATCTTCCCAGCTAACTAGAGCAGGTGTAATGCACTATATACGTCTACTAAATGATCTGGCATCTACTTATCCAAAAGATAGCTTCTTTTCCTGTGTCATACCAGGGGCACGGCTCAGCCTTCACGTCGCACTCCCTCTCAGTACCCAGCCCACGCCAGGGAAGCTAATAATCCAACCAGTGGACAAAATTTGGTGATGAATCCTGGTCACATGCCACCTGAGGCACGCTGCCCATATGCTAATATAACGACTGCCACATTTGCAATCAGCAGAAACACCCCACTTCGGTGAGAAAGTGTTGGGTCAGCCAGCAGTGTGTTTTCTAGGACAGCCCCTAAGCTTTGGAACTTGCTCCCTCCTAGATTTGAAACAATGTCCAGGGCACGCTGCAAGGACCATCTGTTCTCCCAAGAGGTGAGAGATTGTGAGGGTTCTGGTGGGAAACTAACTGTAAAGATCTTTAAACGTTTCTTGTGCTGAGTTTTTATGTTTATATATTATATACAGCATTTAAATGTGTTGTGGAGAGTCTAGAGCAAAGGGTAAGGGCCCTTTTTTTGTGTACAGATGAAATGTATTATAAAAAATAATTAATACCAACAAAATATTAAAATCTGTTGAAAAATTAATTTCTCAGATATATTTATAACAGTTACATTCAGACAAATGAAAGAATAAACATAATGACAAACACATGGAAAACTGCAGCAAATGGCCATTTGAGCAAGTCTTTGAAGTCTGCAGGAGATTCAGGATAGAGTTGAAGTGGGGATCACAGTGTCCCCAAACCCCATGATGTTGATCTATTATTACAACTACAAGGAGACCCCAGAGTCCATTCCAATAGTTCTCCCATAAATCTGCATTAAGAATGTTGATGCCTTTTAGTTTTAAAAACAGTTAGACCTATCCCTTTGTGCAACAACCCCATCATCACGGAAACCCCTCCAGCCTCAGAGTTGGTAGCCTGGTTCAACCAGCCCTGGGCTGGGCTGACAACTGGATGGGGATCCCAGGTCTCCGAGTACAGGAATTCTGACCTCAACAACAGCTCAGACACACACTCTTACCCTTAAGCTTTTTAGAACAAGGATTTCCTTTACGGTGCATATTGTACAGGGCAGACACATTGTCAGTTCCAAACAACCAATTAAGTGAACAGTAATAATTTCTTATCTGTAAAAGTACAGTTACTCCCGATCTGGTGGTGGAGTGAGTGATGAATTCCCAAATGACTATTTGGAAAGCAAGCATACAGAGCACCTCCACTTGGACCTCGACTCACTCCCCCTCCTCCACAAATACACAAGTTCTTGTGCTATTCGGGCAGTAGAAGGTAAGGATTAAGGAGAAAACAAACAGGTGAGCAAGTGACCTACTACCAGCTGTGGAATGTTCCCTGCTGGAAATTATGCTACAGGGAATACACAGGATCCAGGCAATATACAGACAGTACGTCCTGCATAATATTTTGTAGGATATGGCCCAGAAGTATGGCTCTTAGACTAGTTGGGTTTAATTAAATGCTAACTATATTTAACACATTTTTTAATTCTAAACTGTCAGTGTAAATAATTGAAGTTCAGCTATAAGTATAACTGTGTTCAAGACTACATCCTACTTCTTCAAAGTCCATAGAATTCTTTTTATTCTTTCTTGACTTTTTTGAATACAGACAAATGATTCAGTGCTGTTTTTCATTAAAAAAAATAAAGCACAACACTTACAGCCCAGCATTCATACGTAAATGCTGTATTAACAAGCTCACGTGTGTACCAGTGCATAACATTCAGACGAGTGCTAAAGAAGCCTGCTTGAGTTCCTAATGGCTTAAATACACACACAGAGGCAAAAACTGCTTAATCCAAAGGGAAAGGAAGATGGACTTGTGTGTAACCAGAATTCTCCAGATATGGGTTTCTCTAAGAGTTATGTGCTATGCAATTGAATCAGCAGTTCTTAAGGCTGTTTCATCATTAGTGGGCTCATACACACTGACTTATGAATGTGATGTCCCAGAGTTATAAAAAAGCCATCCTTCCCTGTGACCCTGCTCAGTTCCTCTGTTTCTTGTAAACAGAATACTCCAAAGAAGCATGGGAAAAGAGAGAATCAACATGGGTCTGTATATACAATGTACTTGGAACGTATTGGTACCAAGTAAGTAATCCACATTTCTCCTTCATGAAATTGCCTCTGAATACAAGTTGCAGCCTTACAACCTTATTAATTTCAGCGAAAGTAGTGTGGCTAAGCCAGAGTTGGCAACCTTTGGTACACGGCCTGGCAGGGTAAGCCCCCTGGCGGGCCGGGCCAGTTTCTTTACTTGCCACGTCCACAGGTTCGGCCGATCGCAGCTCCCACTGGCCGTGGTTCACCACTCCAGGCCCATGGGGGCTGTGGGAAGCAGTGTGAGCTGCGGGATGTGTGGGCTGAAGCTGAGCAGCCAGCACATCCCTCAGCCCGCACTGCTTCCCGCAGACCCCACTGGCCTGGAGCAGCAAACTGCAGCCAGTGGGAGCTGCGATCGGTCGAACCTGCAGACGCGGCAGGTAAACAAACCAGCCTGGCCTGCCAGGGGCCTTACCCTGCCAGGCTGTGTGCCAAAGGTTGCTGATCCCTGGACTAAACCCTGTAGTTGGCTTTGAAAACCTCCCCAAAGTCTTTCTGTTGTTAAAGCTCTTCACTGCTTAATAAGCCATCTGGATAATCTCTAGGCAAAGAGAGTTCAATGTTTAGAGTTTCTCTCGAGGCTACAAACAAATGGGATGATCTCAAAAAGAGTTTGGTCCTTTGTAAGTAACACAAGGGTTCACTGGCAGATAATTTAGGCTACCTAGACTCCTCATGCATGATATCAGGCATTGAGGAAAACACTGAAACAAAACAGGATTTGATTTAATTGAAACTTTGATATCACCTTAGGCAGAAACTCTAGATGGGGATGCAGCACTATTTTATCTTTGCAATCACTTCTTAAGAAGAGTTCACCATTAAAGTTTGAATTTCGTACATCTTTTAGACACACCTGATAGCTTCCAAAAAGGAACCTTTAATGAACAAACTATAATGGCCAATATCCCCAATGGCTCAAAGGGAACAGGGCAGGAATCTAGTAAAAACCAAGTTCATCTCCTGAGAATTATCATGCTGATAAATTTGAAGGAAGGCATTACAGGTGTAAAATACCTGGCAAAAATACTTCAGATCCCTAAGGCGGTAAAAACTGCACTCTTTTAAACTACACTAATAATGATAAATCTGTAACCTCTTGTATACAAATTAAACCAAGACCTTCAAAACCAAGATGATATTATTAACTATTACCTATTTTTTACTGAGTCAATCTGATATGAGTGACCTTCCTTATTGCCTTCCTTGAGTGTTGTACCTCCTACAAGTCATCCCAATAGTTCTACCCATAAAGAATAAAAAGGAATTACACAGAATATATAGCAATTTCATAGGACATGGAAACAGAATTTATGGATCCGTGGATAGCTGATAGAAAACAAAACAAGACATTAACTTTCCCAAATGGAAATTCTGTAACTGAGAAACTAATTTAATATAGTGGGAACTAGTTTCATTTTATAGAAACTCAAAACAGCCCCACACAGCCAACCACTGAACCAGCTTATTGATTTTATTCTTTACAACCTAATTTATTACATAGAAACTTTGCTCAGTCAGGAGATCAGACAACATTGAATCTGCAAATATAGAAACATGCTATCAGATAGCTCAATATAGTGCCAAAATTCTCAATAACCTCTTGGCTACATAGGCTACAAAAGCTCTTCCTACAGGACAGGAGCAAGCTAACTATACACGATGCAGGAGGTGAAAATGCCAGGTAACTCCTGACCTTAGACATTTCACCCAGGCATGACATGATTAAAGTAAGGAGCTCAGATTTTAAATTCAATCTATCTGCTCAGGATTTCTATTAGACATTTCCTACACAGTTACTAAAGGAGACACTCCACAACTGAGAAAAAAGCGTCTTATTCTTGACCGGAACACCTGGTTGAAAAAGTACCTTGGCGGTTCCAGTCAGCAATGCTGACTGGGCTGTTAAAAGTCTGGTTGGCAGTGCCCTGGCTGGCAGGTTTCGTGCCTAGGCAGAGAGGCAGCAGGAGGCTTTGCGCACTGCCCCTGCCCATAGGCTCCACCTCGAGCACCGCCTTCGCAGCTCCGATTGGCTGGGAACACCACCCAAAGGGAGCTGCGAAGGCAGCACCTGCGGGCGGGGGGCAGCACATAGAGCCCCCTGGCTGCGCCTCCGCCTAGAAGCCAGAGGACCATGTCACTGCTTCCCGGGAGCTGCCTGAAGTCAGTGCTGCCCAGAGTCCACATCCCAATCCCCAAACCCTGCTCAGAGCCCTCTCCCGCATCCTGAACCCCTCATTTCTGGCCCCGCCCTTGAACGCGCATCCACAGCCCATACCCACTCCGATATCCCAACTCCCTGCCTCAGCCTAGAGCCCCCTCCAACACTCTGAACCCCTTGGTCCCACACCCCAGCCCAGAGCCCCCTTCTGCACCACAAACCCCTCATCCTCAGCCCCACCCTAGAGCCTATACTGCTAGTCAGAGCCCTCACCCCCTCCCACACCCCAACTCCCCACCTCAGCCTGGAACCCCCTCCTACATTCCAAACCCTCCACCCCTCACCCCCAGCCTGCTCCTGCACTCCAAACCCCTCATCCCTGTCCCCACCCCAAAGCCTGGACCCCAGCTGGAGCCCTCACCTCCTCCTGCACCCCAACAGCCTGCCCCAGCCCTGTGAAAATGAGTGAATGGGCGAGGATGGGGGAGAGTGAGTGACAGAAGGAGGGAATGAGTGGGGGCAGGGTGTCAGAGAAGAGCCATGGCAGGGGTGGGGTCTCGGAGAAGGGAGTGGGGCAGGGCAAGAGCGTCCAGTTTTCTACAATTAGAAAGTTGGCAACCCTAGAACTTAGGGATGGATGTTCTTAACTCTATTGTAAAACATCATCGGGAAACACTTGCAAATGTATAGCACAAGTTCTTTACTCTGGACTTGAAATACTTGAATATCTCTTTAAAGTTTCCATCTGCCACACATGCGATCAAACGCAGTATTCCATGTTGCAAATAATTTAGTATTTTCATTTGATTTTGAACAAATCCAGAATATATATTGGATGTTTTAAATATGATTTCCAATCATGCTCACTCTTCCTTCCTGCATGGTGGGGTAATTCACTCTGAAGGGATGTGATTTCTAAAGCATACTAATGTGTTGCACATTATTTGGTTCATGTAGAACCTGATAGCGTCCTTTAACATAGTACTGTTTCAAACAGCACTACATTGTAGACCTTGCTGGTGTGCTTTCATGTAGTGCTGTTTGAAACAGTACTAAGTTAAAGGACACCAGCAGGTTCTACGCGAACCAAATACCTGCAACACAGTACGTTTTACAAATCATGCCCTCTTAGCACACATTACCCCACTGCCTTTAGTGTTTAATCCTTTACGATATCCTCTGGGAACTGCCCCCATGGGACTAGCTTGCTGGTATGGATTTAAATATACAGAACACAGATATCTATACCGGGCAAAAAGTTTATACAAGCTTTACTGTCTTCCAACAAAGCCCACGTTACAGATAGGGTAACGTAAATCCTAACCTACACAAATATCACATCAGTTCAATAACAGCTAAAGAAAGATTCTATAAACTACTGGAGCAGATATGTAAAGATATTTATTAAATGATAAAAAAATTGCTTCTCTAGAAAATTCAAGTTATAGTCAAACAAATGCATTGCCAAGATATTAGTACATTTGATTTTAAGATGTCTAATTACTATTAGATGTATGTAAGAGAAATTGTATTTAACATTTTTATTACTATGTTCATATTAACTTGCAAAAGGAAAGACAAAACTAAGCATTCATGTCTACGTCATGTTTTAATACAGTTTCCCTTTTACTTCTATCTGATAAAACATTCATACTCCATTTTCTTTACGAAACTGTTCCTCTTTCTGTTTATATTGAATGCAATAAAAACATTAAAATACTGCTTCCTCAAACTAACCAATTGTACAAGTAGTGCTTTTTAAAAAAAAAAAACTACCGGTAAGCCATCCAAAGTTTATGATACATTACATTATATACTGTACTGGGGAAGATATCCTCAATAAAATACTGTAAGGTTTGTAATGCTACTTACAGAACTGTTTTCCATATCTATTTTTATTAAGATTTTAACTAAAACAAATTCTCCGATAGTATCGGTAATTTAGCACAATATGTCATGTATATTCTTATAGATATTGCTGTTTTAATAACTAACAAATAACATTGAAACAATAATCTGACTTACAAAAATTGCCCTTTAAAAGCAACAACAAAATTAATGTAATGTGGCATTTCATTCGGGTTTTTTAAACTCAGAGCAGTATAACATTGACATATCTGAAAGGATTCAGAACCTAGAAAATATTGCTCTGTTCCTAGAGACATAGTTTTGCTTTTAAGGCAAAACCGTAACTGTATTTAGTTAGTGTATTATTCTAAACCACAACAGATGGTTGACACTATAAAAGATAATCCCTGACAGACTCATTAATGGGGATCAGCAATAATTAGATGATAGACTTCATGTCTTCTGTAACTAACAAGTCTATGGACAACAACAAAAAATTTACAAAAAGCCACTGCTCTCTTTGTAAAGTTCAGCAAGTATATATTAATCCTTTGTTGATCTACAATATATGCTGCCAACTAATATTTAGATCTGTTACAACTTATTAAAAATTACACGTTATACAATATAACTTCAACCAAAGAAGTTAAATCGAGAACACAATTACTTCTGTTTCCCAAGTGTACACTAGCAGTTTGTGCCAGTTTCCCTTAACTCTCTGCCATAAGTGCAAATTTATCTTCCTGACTGCTTACTAATTAACTATATTTTCTGAAGTAAATGAATAACAATTTGTGAATGCACACTGAATCAAATGTAGAGGAAAACAAACTGAACTAGGTGCATCTTTTTATAAGCAAGCATTAGTCTTTTCCTTTTACATGCAAAAAACTGTTTAAATGCTGCCTAGCAACCATAAGTAATAATAGAAAATGCAAAAATATTCCAAGTCCAATTGAAAAGAAATATATTCACATCAGTAAATGAACAACCAATTTTATAACATAAATGTTCCAGTAATTAAAACTCCATATAATTTAGTTAAAACTATATTGAAGATCGATGGTCAAATCGCCAATCAAAATAAGACTTCATAATATACACATTTACACTTCATAATCACTTGTTTGTATTTTATAACTATATTTTTCTTTCATGTACTTAAATAAAAAGCTTAGTTGTGATCAGATACTGACAAATGATTCTTTTTCAAGGAGGCATCAATATGTATAGCAACCAGAAGATCAGTATATGGTAGGATGTTTGAATACCGTGCTGCCATGCAGAAACAAAATTAACGTTAATCCAACAGAGACAAGAAGTCCAGAATGCAAAAATTAATACTGATACACAATACGCTTTTTTGGGGGGCCAAAATTTATCAAATTTATAACAAGCAGCTACTGGGCTTTGATCCTGCAAGGTGCTGAGCCTCTCGCCCCATCCAGCAAAACATTTAAGCATATTGTGTAAATATAAGAAATTGATTATTCCACTGATGTCAATGAGACTGTTCACATACTTAAAGTTACACACTTAAGTGCTTTGCTAGATTAGGCCAGAGTGCCCAGTCCCTCATAAGATGGTGCCTCAAAGGTACAGTGCTACCCTCAATACTTTTCGTAGCAATACATATCTGGGTAGGTTTAATGATAGCGTTTGATACAAATACTGAATGAGTCATGTCAAACACTTGGAGCTTAGGCTCATTTTACAAAATACAATCCACATCTTGCTCCCGCCCTCTCCATGGGGTGTATGCCTGAAAAGACAGGGGGGCACATGTGAGTGGCTGCAGAGGGTCAGCCGCAAATAGGGACTCCAGTCTGCTGTGGTATACAGAGGTTTGGCAGATGAAGTAGGGAAAGAACAGTGACGCTGCCAGTGGATCCATTACAACATGCACTGGCCAACTTCCATAGAGTCAGAACCATTTCCACTGATGCTCCACAGCCCTGAGCATGAGGCAGAATGCCATTTTACCAACTCTGGCTGAGTACCACTGTGCAATTCCTGTTTCTAGACCTTCATACCAATGAGAGATTTTCTTTTTCTGCATAAAGAGATTTTTTTTAAACTCAGTAAGAGTGTTGCCATTGTTAAAAAGCCTTAATGATTAATGTTCATATAGTGCTTCAAAAATATAAGTACCATATAAGTGCTATATATTATTACTGTTAAAGGCAATATTTGTAGCAATATCACCTTTCAGAACTTACGTAGCATCAGCACTTCCTTTAAAAACTCCTATTTAGGACAAACACATTATATCACACCTTGGCAAGCTTGAAAGATGAAATGGTTTAGCAAAACTCAATTAAATAATTCCTGTTGATTTTCTGCATTTCCTTTCCCATTATGCCAATTACCAAGGTACTTGGGTCAAGGAATAAAATTAATTACCTATAATTCTTGTTCTCAAAAGGCAGCAGCATGAACCCAAGAGTCAGGAACTATTGTGCAAGAGCAAAGGTGTATTGTGACACCTAGCTCATATTTCTCTAGAGGTTTCACCTTTCTAACCATTCTGCCTGATTCATTCAGTGATGAAACAATTCACTGTTTGTTGCATCACAATTCATAACAATAATTCACAAACACTAAGGTCTGATTCAGCAAACCCTTAAATGAGTAGTCTTTACCCACATTAACATACCCATTCAAGTCACATAAGAACTGTAAAATGAGTTAATAAATTTGGCATCGCTAAATAAGTCTGGCAGAGGGAGAAGGCTACTTAAAAAGATATCACTTTGCTAAAAGATAATGATGGGAGCCATTTCAATGGAATCAGGATAAAAGATGGAATTTTTAGAAGGCTCTCAGTAAAAATGTGTCTCTTTTAGGGGGTCAGAATATGGTCATAGAAACTTACCATGGGATATTTGGCAAATGGAATCAACTCGAAACATTTGTTTTATATGGACCAAAAAAACCTGATTTTCTTCTTTGTATATCTGGCTGAGCTATTTTAATATCTTTCAGTATCTAACTAGAAATCGACCTACGTTTCAGATATTTGTGCATCCATTTTTTAAAAATAATTTATGCTTACATGTTATGTTCTTAAGTGATGGAAGCCAAGTATAAGCCAGTTTGGACAGCTGTTGAGGAAGTTTCTCCACAATAGTCTTCCAACAAATCTCATTCAGAGCCTACAAACCATCCCTAGTGCTAGTCTTAGATTTTACCTGAGACTTTCTTGCTACATAAAATTATGCCAAATTGTGAAATGGGCTTGTAATTAATTGAAATATTCACTAAGGACTAGGGCCTTGATCCTGCTCTCATAGAAGTCAATGGTAGAATTCCTATTGACCTCAGTGATCCAGAACTAGATTCCAGATTTAGACATCCAAACTCTATACTAGTGAGCGACACAAAAAAATAACTCTAAAGGTTCCAGATGTGAAAGACCAGTGTTTTTGAGATGCGCCCATTATTCTACCTAATCCTTGTAATTCAAAATAATGATTAAAAGTCCACAAGCTAAGTCATCTTTCCTTCTTTGAGTTGTGTCCCTGTGAGTGCTTCACTTCAGGGGATATTGCTCATGAGTCACCTGAAGAAGGAAAGAGCTTAGGAACTGGATCCAATAATAAAGAAAGGACTGCCATGACAACAACAGGGTCTGATCTAGAGGCATGTACCAAGGCATACCATTTGGAAAAAGCACTGATGCCGAGGTTTTGGAAATTTCGGTATGTCGGTATATTTTTTAATACTGTAATGGAGTTATCTTAGGATCTTGTAGAATGGGCAATTATTCTCGAAGGAGGCTAAACATTAGAAGCCTTGTAACAAACAAGAATACAACTAGAAACCCACTTGGAAGTCTTTTGGTGAAGATTGTGGATCCTTTAGATCTGTCCACAACTGAAATAAACAGTTTAGGAAGCTTTCAGAGTGGTTTGGGTCTTTCCAAATAGACAGCTAACACCCTTCTAATACCCAAGGTATGAAGGACAGTTTCCTCTCTCATTTGCTGTGGCTTTGGGAAAAGCACAGGAAGGGATAACTTAACTCATGGGGAAATCAGAGGATATTTTAGGTACAAACTAGAGATATGAGCATAACAATACCTTATCCTGCAAGAAAACAGTGAAAGGGGAGAGTGAAGGAATCAGCTATCAATGCTCATAATTCCCCAACTCTGCGAACAGAAGTGGTGCCTGCTAAGAACACTTTCATGGACTAATGCAGCAGAGAACATTTACCTAGCAAATCAAAGGGAGGTTTCAAAAGACAATTAGGATACGTCGACACAGCCCTCAGCAGTAAGCCTTCCCGCCCAGGTTGACAGACTCAAGTTTGTGGGACTCACACTAGTGCTCTAAAAATAGCTATATAGCCAGTGCTTTGAAGTCACGGCATGGGCTGGAGCTCTACCTCAGTTAGTTCTCTACTGCAAAGTCATAAGCAAGAACTCCGAAGTAGAGGGGAGGAGAGCAGCTAGTGGGTCACCAATAAGGACACACATCTTGAAGAATCCAATGTTATAACCTCCATGATCCATTTGAGAGATGTAATTTGCTCCCATGGAGGTCAAAAATGGGAAACACTGTCTCCAAAAGGAGGGGAGATGGGTAGCATGATGCAGCTAAAGAGACTCAAGGAGGGGATGGTCCGGAGCCCTCAAAATTGATGGACTCACTGAGAAGTTTCAGTCCGTCAAAAAGAAGGCTTCTATGGTACTCTGAACCTCCCTAGAAAATCGCAATAGATTCAGCCAAGATGTTCGATACACAATGACGGCAGTAGAGATGGCACGAGCTGCAATGCTTGCTGCATCTAGGGGGACTTGCAACATTGTGGTTGCCAAGATCTGACCCTCTGCTATGATGACTTATGATATTTCTGACGTTCCGGTGGAAAATCATCAATAAGAAAGTGTTGAGTTTACTGCAACTAGCGTGATCATACTTTGACAACAGACCCTCATAATTCACTATTCTAAACTGGAGGATTACAGAAGAGTAGATTTACACTGGAAGCCTGAGAAAACACCTGGGCACTATTGTGAACAGTTAATGTAGATGTCTGCTTGATGTGCAGCTGCAGTCAGAAAAAAAAAAACACAACAACAAAATGTTAGGAGATGAATGAGATGGAAAACATTACAATGCCATTCTATAAATCAATGGCATGCTTTCACCTGGAATACTGTGTTCAGTTCAGGTCACCTCATCTCAAAGGACATAGCAGAAATGAAGAATATTCAGGGTTGGGCAATGAAAATAATTAAATAACCCCATCACTGGATGTTTTTAAGAACAGGTTAGACAAACACCTGGCAGGAATTAAGTTTACTTGGTCCTGACTCAGTGCAAAGGGCTGTACCTGATGACCTCTCAAGATCCCACCCAGACCATCACTTCCACGAGTTTATGAAAGTCATTTCACTAATGCGTAAAGAATTATCAAAACAAAATATAGTCCTTATAAAGAGAATCAAATGAAGACTTCTCATTAAAGTCTTCTGCATTTACTTGATACGGTTACTTTATCAATATATTTGATTTATCTAGCACGATAAAGTTAACCTGACTAAGCAGTTTTAATTTCTTGAAGTTCCATATGTTCTCCTGAGAAAGATTACTAGCATTCATTCTCCATTAATGCACAAAGGGGTTTACTTTTGACCCTACTTGGTGCCACCTGCAAGGCTCCCCCACAGATCTGTGGATTTGCAGGATCGAACCAGATCTGGGAACATCACTACACAATGCCTGCTGCAATTACATCAACCATGATTACTCTGGAGGGTGCAACGGTCCTAAGTGGACTACACATTTTTGATGATGATTTTATATTTGACTTCTTAAGACAAATAACTTAGTAAAAATTGTCAATATTTTATTTCACAACCACACAAAATAATTTTAATCTGACAGTCCTCATGCATGACCACAGCAGCTGTCAAAGGACTCAGACATCAAAGCAATTGTATTGCCTTCAGAGTGAAGCACTTTCATTAAATCTTGACATTTTGGCAGAATAAACTATTTTTAAATAAATATAGCATTGTGTGCTAGAGGCCATACACATAATCCTGAAGGTTATTTAAATTCGTAAGACTGAAGGAGAAATACAAATTTTCTTGCTTAATGAACACATGAGTATTTAAGGTAGCAATGCTCACATTACACAGTTGATCTGTTCTGTTAGTTTGGTCTTCTGGTTTTTCATGTATTAATTCTGATTTTGGCATGCCAAAAGTTTAAAACCCTGTTTCTCTGTGTTTATAATAAGCATATTCATTGAAACCAGCAGACTAAATTATTATTGGTTAATCCAGAAAATTTAACTTAAAGCACAATAGAAACTAAATACTAAATATTTAGCTCACTAAGGTCAATAGAGTAGATATAAGACAATGCACAATTTAATCATTTTAGGGAAGTTAAGGCCGATTTCTTAAATTAAGCAAGTTTAGAGTCATTACAATTGCAATAATTTGGAAAGTCCATTACACTAATTAAAGTAGTTACACTAACGATATTTTATCTTTATACAATAGTGAAGAATTAGTTGATTTCCCCACAACTAATATTTTTAAAACATTCTGTCTTTACTAGCTCCAAGTTTAGCAACAAGAGCAGAAAACTCACCATCACCTTAAAAAAGAAAAGTACATGACAATCTTTCATTTTCTCTGCATTTTCCTCAAATCTGAAAACAATTAGATGCCTAAATTCTTCAAAATATTTGAACCTTTGTCCCAATCCACATAAAGAAATTCTAAAAGCATTGAATTACGAATCCATCTCCATCCCTCCAACTATATTAACACAACAGTCGCCAAGGAAGTTCAACATATCTACAAACATCTCAATACCAACACATTCAATTTGCATCAATATGGTTCCTGTTCCACCTTATTCAACCAGTACTATCATGATTCATTTTACATATTATATTCATTCAACTCTGGACAAGAAGTTATTGTATACCATCTTTCTTGATTTGTAAAAAGCATTTGATACAGTTCGTAACATTGGCACACAGCACAGTAAATTATCTGTAGTATTCACCTGTCACCAGTAGATTCCAAGAGCATCAAGCTGTGGGAGTAAAGAAATGTAAATCACACTTGGAAAAAACGCTCCAATACTAAGGTGCTGGGACTGTTCAAAAAGTAGAACAGTCCGAGACAAAACATGTCTGTTTTCATACTATCAAACAAAATAAAGTTTGGGCCAGCAACCTTTTAGACTGACTCCAAAGAGGATTCTAGATGTCGAAGTGTATGTACAGAATGTTTCAAGATCAATCTATTTTCTCAAATACATCATATAAAATCAACATTCTGAATAAACTTGAAGCAGAGTAAAGTTCACATACAAATGAAAAATTGACACCACTAGTTCTAACAAGAAATGAAAAAACTTGGGATTTTTAGTTACGTAGAATTATGTGGTTCGAAGAAGTGCTCCTTAGCAACAGATCAATAGAAAAAAACAGAACGATTACATTACTGAGACAAAGTTATGTTCATGTGCAAAAGCAAGAGAGGTAAAGCAGTTTACAGAGCCTAGAGCTCAGGCTGGCCACTAAATCGAGACAATAATTAATTTCCTGTGTCTTGTGAATGTAAATCTGACCTTTAACTTCATTTTGTGTTACATTTTAGAACTGTAGAATCATAGAACTGGAAGGGACCTTGAGAGGTCATCTAGTCCAGTCCCCCTAACCTCATGGCAGGACTAAGGCTTTGACTACACTTGAGAGTTACAGCACTGTTGGCGACTTTATAGTGCTGTAACTCACTCCCCGTCCACACTGGCAAGGCACATACAGTGCTGTATTTCCGCGTCTACAGCACTGCTTGTACTCCACCTCCCCAAGAGGAATAAAGAGTATAGCGCTGCTGCTGCTGCGCTGCGCCGCCAGCGTAAACAGGGAATAATCTTAGTATGCTGTGACTTACCTCCGGAATCTTCTCATAATCCTTTTAAGTGAAGGTCCCGCTCTTTGTTTTGTTGCGATGCCTTTCTTTGTTTTGTTGTAAACTCCAGTCCCGGAGCTGCTTATCAAAAAAACAAACACAGCTACTGTTTGCTGTGAATGCGCAGAGACAGGGGGCTCCCTTTGGAACACTCACAGCTAGTGTTTGCTTGAAGAGAGGGGGAGGGAGGGGGCTTGAGGAGAGAAGCAGCATGGTGGGCGGGTGGGGTCCATTTCGGCCAGGCTGCTTATCTGGTCTGTGAGGAAAAGAACAGCTGCTGTTTGCTTTCACTGAGTGAGAGAGGGGTGAGGGAGGGGGTTGGAACTTGCAAGGTAGGGAGCTGACACAGTGTCGGCTCCAAAAATCCACTCTTTTCCCCACGCTCCCTGTCACACTCCACCCCACCCCTTTTGAAAAGCATGCTGCAGCCACTTGAATGCTGGGATAGCTACCCATAATGCACCACTCTCAATGCCGCTGCAGATGCTGCAAATGTGGCCACGACAGTGCGCTGGTAGCTGTCAGAGTGAAGAGACTGCAGCGCTTTCCCTACTCAGCTGTACGAAGGCAGGTTTAACTCCCAGCGCTGTACAGCTGCAAGTGTAGCCATACCCTAAGTATTATCTAGACCATTCCTGACAGGTTTTTGCCTAACCTGCTCTTAAAAATCTCTAATGATGGAGATTCTTCAACCTCCCAACCTTACTTTGTAAGCATATGGGATAATATGAATGTTACAGTACTTAATTACTTTGACTGTCATGCGTTTTCCATGGTTTCTTTAACCATATCTATAGTCCTCTCTTCATGAGGCTACAACCCCCAAGAGCAACAGCTATCATATGGAGCTTTTACTACAAAGTTTTCTTGTGAATACTCAAATATGACTGTTTTGAACTTTTTTGAAATGTATCTTCATTTTCAAAAACTTCTATTAAGATATAAAAATCTCTTTTCATTAAATATGTATATTTATTTTAGTAAAAGTAGGAACTCAAACAGATGCTGTATTCCTAAATAAATACTATGTTAATCTTTCTCAGTGGCTTCAGAAGTAAGCTAACCATTGACAGAAAACAAAATTCTACGATGTGTAGCTGTTGGTAGAAAGGCATGTAATTCCCACAGTGATTTAAAAATCTCTGAAATGCCTCAGGAACTAGTTGAAAAGTATTTCTTGTGAATTTTTTAATGTACTTAACTCATTAGCAGTCACTACAGGGCAAAATCTTGTCATTAAAAGAGGTTACATTTTGTCTCTTTACCATACTTACAAGTAAATTTAGTTCTTACAATATTGCTCCTCAAGTTGTAACAACATTCAGGATCTTGCTTCTTAAAATTCCAAGAAACACTGAATACTTGCTTCAGCAAGAAACTATTTTCAGAACCACTAGAATATACTACCTCCAAGGTACTTTAAGCGCACATAAAGAAAATAGATGGTCCTAAAATGAATACAAGATTTATTTGGGGCACCCTGCTGATGTTAAAAGAGAGACAAATGCCGATTCAGGTCCATCATTGGCAAGAATGGCAACCGATTTTGGTTGCTCTAGTTTTTGGCACCTATCTCAAAACACTTTGGGTTTGGTTTTCAGAGCACAGACCACTTGCGGCTTCTACTGACTTATCTAACTGGGCACTAATCTGCTTATGAAAGTTGCAGAATTAACTGCAAGAATCGATTTAGCCACAGTTACTCTTGGATTATTTTTATGTATGAAATATACTTATGCAATCATCAAAACTTTAGCAGTTCAAGTTTAATGATTTATCTTTTTAATGATTAACAATTAAGCTTTCCTTGTGAGTAAACAAAAAGGGAAAGGTACAGTTCCATCATTTCCCTCTGATGACTCCTCTCCAAAAGGCAACAATCCACAGGTTTCTGCACTTTTTTGTCTCTGGCAGGCAGACTCCAATATGTATACTATTTTCTCCAGAAATCTTTGAATCTATTCACATAGGAGACTATACTATTCCAAGTCTTAAGAATGCAGTATTAATTCTATATCAGACTATGGGCCTAATCCTAGAAACATGCACCATGCTTTCATGAATAAAGTGCATCTTTAAGCATTTGTAGGATCAAACTCCATGGACATTTTCTTAATACTTTTAGGGTGAAATCCTGGAATTTTACCACTAAATTTCCATGAGTTCAGGATTTCACCCTTAGTCTCTAGCGCTTATAATAAAGACATAATATATAATGGGAACAGGGCCAGCCTCAAGGATGACTCACTTGGCATGAGCAAGGAAGTGTCATATGGCAGTGCAGAGTTGCGTGCTGCTGGTGTGGGGTCAAAAGCTGCTCCTGGCTGTCAGGAGAGTGCTGCGTTGGGGGGTGGGGGGGGCGCCCAGCTTTCTCCTTGTTTTCTCCCAGCAGAGGAACATGAGAAGAGGGGCGAATGGTGACACAGATAGAGCTCACCCCTCCCCCCCCCCCACATTCCTCAGTGCACCTCCTAGGGAGTTGTGAGAGGGGAGTGAGGAGCAACACCAAGTGCTCGGTCATGCAGGTCACTTTCCCCATCTGGCTTGTGCTGTGAGGCGAGCATGAGAAGCTGCTGCTGTCTGCCCTCCCTTTAGGCAGCAAAGTTGGGGAAAGTGATCTGGATGCAGGGAGCCCAGATGTAATTCCTCACCTCCCCTCTCACAGACCCCTAGGGGTGCATGGAGGAGCAACGTTGCGGGGGGAAGTGAGCAGCAATGCAGCTGCTCCATACATCCAGGTCAGTTTCCCCACATGGGCTCAGGAAGGGGGTGCAGGGGTTAAATGTGAAGGAGCAAAGTGAAGGGGTTAGGGTGCAGGAGGGGAATGCAGGGGTTAGGGCACAGGGAGGCAGGAGTTAGGGGTGAAGGGGTAGTGCAGGGATTGGAATGAAGAGTGCACAGAGCAGGGTTTGCCCATGGGGGTCAGGGGCACCAAAGTACAAGTTTGCCCAGGGCACCATTTTCCCTAAACCCAGCCCTGAAGAAAAACAGTGAGTGCTGAGATGGCAAAAGAAAAAAAATACAGGACAATTATACACTGCATTCTAGCTGCATTTTAATTCTTATACCATTCTGTTTACTGAATGGTTTATAACACAGAAATCATATTTTTAAAAGTACTTTACACAAAAGTAATAAACATCATAACAAAATATTCATTAGCACCATTCACACATGCAAGTGCATCCCACAAGCTACGTGGCCTACAACGCTGACATGTTTTAAGATATTCTAAACAACTAGTATTGTATGAAAGAAAGAATTTACAAGAAGGATTTCTCAGAGAAAATATGATGGTAGCATGAAGCATCTATAACATGCAAAAGACTGCATTAAATGAACATTATCACAGTTTCAAAGTCAGGCACTCAAGAGTTAGGAAATGTCAAAATTAAAGTTGCCTGGGCAGCCCTAATTTGCCCCCCTTGCATTATAATACAATATTTAATTTAGGGATGTAAAGAGTTAACCAGTAAGCATTACTCGTTAGTCCCCGGGCCACCTGGCCAGCCCCAATGGCCCCGGACTGGCCGGAGTGGCCCTAGCCGCAGCAGCCCCAGTCAAAGCACCCCTAGCCCGTAGCTGGCACTTTAATTGATTAACCATTAAATTAAATATTTTTAACTCATTTAAATAGTTAACTTTTAAAACTTTATTTACACCCCTACTTTAATTACTAGGGCTGTCGATTAATCGCAGTTAACTTACACAAATAACAAAAAAATGAATCGTACTTAAAATATTAATCACGATGAATCAGTTTTAAATTGCACTGTTACACAATACCAACTGAAATTTATTAAATATTTTGGATGTTTTTCTACATTTTCAAACATATTTATTTAAAATACAATACAAACTATGAAGTGTACAGTGCTCACTTTATATTATTTTTATTACACTGCACTGTAAAAATGATAAAAGAAATATTTTTCCATTCACCTCATACAGGTACTGTGACTGAACTCCTTGGGGGAGAATTTATGTCTCCTGCTCTGTTTTGCCTGCATTCCGCTATGTATTTCATGTTATAGCAGTTTTGGATGATGATCCAGCACATTTTGTTTGGTTTAAGAACACTCACTGCAAAATCTGACAAAATGCAAAGAAAGTACCAATTGGAGATTTCTAAAGCTAGCTACAGCCAAGGTTTAAGAATCTGAAGTGCCTTTCAAAATCTGAGGGACATGCTTTCAGAAGCATGCTTTCTTAAAAGAGCAACATTCTGATGCGGAAACTACAGAACCCAAACCAACCTCTGCTGGTGGCATCTGACTCAGATGATGAAAATGCACATGCATTGGTCCCCACTGCTTTGGATCATTATCGAGCAGAACTCATCATTAGCGTGGACACGTCCTCTGGAATGTTGGTTGAAGCATGAAGGGACATGTGAATCTTCAGCACATCTGGCACATAAATATCTTGCGACGCTGGCTACAACAGTTACATGCAAATGCCTGTTCTTACTTTCAGGTGACATTTTAAACAAGAAGCGGGCAAATTCTCCTGCAAATTCTAACCAAACTTGTTTGTCTGAGTGATTGGCTGAAGTAGGACTTAGTGGACTTGTAGGTTCCAAAGGTGTCCATTGTTTTATTTTTGAATGCAGGTTTTTTTGTTGTTTTTTTAAACACATAATTCTACATCTGTAAGTTCAACTTTCATGTAAAGAGATTATACTACAGTACTTGTATTAGATGAATTGAAAAACACTTTCTTTTGGTTTTTACAGTGCAAATATTTGTAATAAAAAATATAAAATGAGCACTGTACACTTTGTATTCTGTGTTCCAACTGAAATCAATATATGTGAAAATGTAGAAAACATCCAATAAATGTTATTCTATTATTAAGAGTGTGATTAATCACGCGATTAATTTTTTTAATTGCTTGACAGCCCTATTAATTACATGATCACATATTATTTATCCCCTAGACCCTCTGCCTCACTCAGTGCACAGGATGGACTTACACTGGGTTGTGTAGTGAAGACAACTTGTCAGTAAAACTCCTGCTTCATTTGTTACCCAAGGTGTGTAGTGAATGAGGCAGAGGACTGCAGGAAGAGAAAGTAAGGTCTCCAGATTAAGGCATTTGAATGTTGTGCTCAGCTCCATGCCTGCTACAGATGGATTCCTCATGACATTTAGTTGCTAAAATCTAAGAAGTTTCTACTGAGTACCTACAAACTGCAATTTTTCAAAGGCGCAGATCTTGGCCAGATTTTGGCAAGAGGTACACATTGCTGACACAGAGGTCAATTCGAGACAATTTCAAGTCCCTGCTCCAGAGCATGGCGGCCCTAGAGCTTATCAAAGAAAAGGTCACCAGAATGTTTTTTTTACTATGTGCAAAATGACTTATTTTCCCTAACCTCTCAACTGCTTTAATTGACATTTTCCAAAAAATATTCAGCATGAGGGATATAGCCAGCATGGAAAGTTACAAACTAAACAGAAACAGTTGGGCCAAGTTATAAGCAACTGAAAACACAGTCTTAAAATGAGAAGTGTTGGGCAACCTTAACAATAGGAACCATACTAGCTCGATTTATAAGAGAGAGAGACGCATACAAAAGAGAGAAAGACAGGCAGACAGAAAGACAACAGTCACAGTATGTCCAGGCCTTCTTGAACTAGTAGAAGTTTTAAAGAATAAAAGACACTAGCAGAGCCTCATTACATGTAGCATGCTAGCTGTAGTATACCACAATGCTTGCCATAACAGCAGTTTGATTTTCAGCGTTGACAGAACAAAAATTGACAAGCTTGTCATTTCATATATTGTCTAGAGCCTCGCTACATTAGACAGGGTGAGAGGTGGAGAAAAAATGCTCTGACACCAAGTAGTGTAGATAAATCTACAAGGTATGCTTGCTGGTGCATACCAAATTTTGGTTTCATAACACAAAGATGCCAAATTTAAAGGAATATCTGCAGCTGTATTCATTCTTGTCACAGAATAATTATTGAACCAAGAGTACTTTCCTTCACTGTTAGACATTTGATCATTTATATATAAGGAAATATCCAGCTGAATGGCACGGTAATAATATAGGTAACAAGGTAATAGTCTCTTTACCCAATTTACTTCCGTTTTTCTTTTTTAGTGTGCTTCAGACTAAAGTTAATTATTTTGTACTTTGAGGCATCTCAGATATAACAGAAAGGGGTCTGTGTTCAAAGAATGTGAATATGTATACAGGGATGTTCTAACACTCTTAATTAGATAAGCAAACAATGTGTTTCTTTCATGAAGGAATACTGTTTTCGGTAAATATGTTTAGTAAAAAAATATTCCAATAAAAAGTCAACACATTCTAGGTCAGTTTAACTGTAACTGAAATTGTGAAATGTATTAACAAAATATGATGTGCCAACACCTCAGTTCTGTTTTCGTTTTCCTTCCAATTTAGCTTCCTGTGGTAAAAAGAAAGATATCAAACCACTCATACTACAAGTTTCAGCTACTTTCCCCAAGACAGAAAATAAGCAGCCAACATGCTTGATGTCTCCCATATATTGCAAGTATAAAACGTTTTTAAGTAGATGCACCTTAACAAAGAATGATTATTCGTATTTCTATCATATTAGGCCCAAGATCAGGTCGTCTGCTGGAATAACTCATAAGAGAGCTAAAGTTAGACAGAAGACTCCATACCCCCTAAAATCAAGGAAATGCTACTGCACAATAAGGTGAATGTGCGCAGATTTTTGAAACACACAGACAGTACGGGGTGCAGACTATAGGTCTTCGATACAGGGGACATGAGGCAGGCTGTAGATAATCTGAGCAAAACCAGCAGCACAATTCCATCTAGAACAGTGCTGACGGCTGAAATCTAGCCCTCCGATGTAAGAGGGTTTGAATGTGCAGACGGGCAACCCATATGAAATAAGACAACTTGGGTCAGTATTAATCCAGGAGCTATTTTTTGTGAATTTGACAGGGTCTGATGCTGCAGAGAGTGTCTCCTTAAACTCATGGAGAACCAAAACACATGGCAAGTCTTCTGTGGGGTTAGAGGTAAGGATGATCCTAGACTTGACTCCCTTCAACAGGTGTTGGTCTGTGTAATCTACTTTTCTAATATAGTCATGCCTTCCATCCTAAAATTCAGAAAAGATTATTCTTCCCCAAAACAATTAACAGGGAAATATCAATCCATGTACCCTGACCAGAAACAGTGAGTCACTCAGACCTTGCATCAAAAAGTCTTAGCAGGGTACTTTACAAGAAGTTGATAGGCAAAGGTTCTACATTTACACTTGAAGGGGCCATTACTACCCCAGCTTTTGGAGTAGGTTCTGTTTTGAGAAGCACAGAGTAGATAGAGGTAATGGCACTGAAAATTTTAACATTATCAGTCCAGTTTACACTATAACAAAAGAACAAAGTAAAAATCTTAGTAATTTATTCAGTTCTTCTATACAAGTCAAGAAAATGAATTCTCTCTCTTCTTGTCCATCTGGTGAAGACAAAATTAATCGGTACATTAGCATCAGCTTTTCTAGTAGGTCGTTCCACCTCCTAGATACTGGCACCCTGTTTAATTTAGTTCAACATTCAGAAATAAATTTTGGACTTTGCAAGCACCTCTTGCTGGCAGGTAGCAGGGATCTCCAGGTTTCTACACAAACACCTTAATTCGGCTACACTTCTCCAGTTGCCTTGTGAGACATCAAAGCCCTAGGCAATTTCATTCTGTTTTTCCCCTGTGGCCAACAGAAGGATTTAGGTAAATGGATGCTTAGCTTTTCAAAAGTGCCCTTGTCCGGTGGCTGTATGGAAATCTACGACCAGTGCCAGAAGTGAGCACTCTCTGCCCCATCACAATTTCAGCACTTCATGCTTCCAGATGAAGCACCACCAAACACCCAACCCCGCACCTCAGTAACAGGTTTCCCAATTTTGTACCTTAAAAACCTGGTCACCATACACAGAAGTAGCAGTAATATCTACTGCTGGGTCACTGGAATGTGGAGGAGAAAAATCAACTGTCCCCAGCTGAAGTGGAAGATATCTCCTGTTCTACCCCCTGCACAGTGTTTCCTCCATGGCACAGCAAGAATAAGGAATTAAACTCACCATGATCACATCAGTTTCATTCTGATGTTCCTGCATAAGAAGAAGAGGTTAGAAAGGGAACAGAAAACTAAAAGATCTTACAGGGGAAGTTTGTCTCCACCTGCTGGATGGAACAAAAGCAGCAAACTATCCATGTGTAGAAGGTACAAGAACAAATTGACTTCAGAACTTGCATCTACATTTCAAACACTGTACAGCCATGTAATGTTCAATATAAATTTCTCTAGAATCTAGACTACTGAAATATGATTATATAGAATACGACAGATTTTGTTTAAAAATTAGTGGTTATTTTCTTGGTGCCAGAGTTTAATAATGAAAACAGTAAATAATGCCACCAAGCAATTACATAATGCCTTTCCTTAGAGGATCTCACAGCACTTTGCAAAACTGGGTGATCATCATTAACCTCATTTTATAATGGGTTACATGACTCCTCTCCCCAAGAGGCAGACATTGCACAGGCACTAGCAGATAAAGCTTACCCATCCTGCCACACTGTTTTTCACCAAAAGGAGACCACTTAATGGTCAAATGGCAACCTAGTTTATCCTAAGGATTACCGTGGAACGAGTGCCAGCAAATGTTCCCATTTAATCCCAACACAAGTAGGCCAAGAAATGCTAAATACAAAAGAGGAGTTTTCTTATGCTGGCAACCTCAGGTTGGTCAGACATGCCATCTACTTTACATGTTCCTTAATATAAACAATTTAACCATAACTAATGTGCACGTGCACACACTCTCCAGAAACTATTAATCATGTTTACCAAGGAGAATTCCATTAATTAGTTGTCAACCTATCTTGCACCGATTACTTCTTTTTCTGGCATTTTTAAATGGAATTCTTTATAATTTTTTATCCCAAATAACTTAGTATCATATTTAATACCAGCACTTTAAGACAGCCACACTGATTTTATTTAAAAAGTCCCACTCCAGCATGTTTTTATAATATACTTAACTACTGTAGAGGAACTGATGCCAAATATTCATTATGGCAGCAAAGAACACTGGTGCAATCCCATTCTATTATCCTCACCTATTTTTGGACCCTGATTTGTCAACTTTCCTGCCCACTGTGAAACAACTGAGAAAAATGGTCCATTGTATATGGTATACAGTCTCAGTAATGTTATCAGAGTATATAGCACCCTCTGTGCACAAATTATACTTCCAGTTACAAGTGTGCAACGATCAACTTCAGATGATTCTTCTGTATTTATGTAGTGAGTAGAATTTGACCCTCAGTTGCCTGGAACCCTATCTTCTTGTGGTATTAAATCTCAAAATGAAGTTTTTAGGGTAATATAAAAATGGATCCAGGCACAGAACAGCAGGAGTTATACCTGCTGCTCTCTCCCATAAGATTTCCAACTGTGCAGTTATTTGGCTGAAAAATAGCTAAGTTAAACTATCATGAGTACGGAAATAGAGATCTAAATAAATAAAACCTAATGAAGAAATTGCAGATAGTACTTTATTCCAAAACTGATAGACCTATGCTAGATGTAAAATAGATGATACAGGATAAATAGACTACAAATTATCAGTGTTTATTCAAGAGTATTGAAAAATATTTTAGCTATATTGTTTGTAATATCAGAGTTATTCCTTTGAACATTTACCAAAATCGTAATTAAGAATAGTTGAGAGATTTGCAGCTAAATAGATTTCAAATGTTAAACACTCAACATCTAAATGTATTTCAGACAAGTCTGTATTAAAACATTTTTCAAAGGAGTATTAAAAAACGCTAGGTAACTTTCTTACTTCAAAAAGAAAAAGATCATCCTGGAAATTAAATAATTGAAAAGTCCCTCTAACTGTAGGCTCTCACTTCAAACCATATTTATAAACATTTTAAACTGAGAATCTCTGGAAAAAAGCAGAAAACAAAAAAGAACACTTGTCTTTAGAGGAGAATAGATATATAACATTAACAGCTTACTGTGGATAGTGGTTTAATCAGGAAGTAGCCATTATCCTTTCGCTACAGAGCAGTGACAGCACTCCAAAAGAAACAAGTCGTGATATCTTTTTCTCAGTTAAGAGGACTGAAAGAACACACACTATTTTGCTTCAGCTTTGCTGACCCCAAAGGTCACCAAATGTCTGTTATCAAAAGCTATCATGAAAACATAATCCAAGCAAGTATTTACAATGCTAGATTTGTGGAAACATCTAAAATCTGTCTAACACAAGCACTCTCTGTGTGTATTACTCACAAAACATGGCTGTCTTATTCACAGATTAGCAATTATTGTAATGAGATACTGTCGGAGAGGGTCAAATAGTACTTCCTGCAGTTTACACATCTTGATTTCCTGGTAAACAAACTGAAAGGCAGGTGGAGCACTTAGATCACTGGTAAACAAGTATGCTCACATGACCAAAACCAAACCTGGTGAATTAATTAGTTGCAAATACAATGTACAATTGTTCCAACTTAATTGCATCAGAAATAAAAATAACTTAGCAAAATGCAGATTTTTTTCTCTAACATTGGATAAATGGCAATTCCGTACTATATGATGTTTTTTAAGCATGGCTAAACATAAAAGAATCTTTTAAGTTAACTGAAGTTCATATATACACGTGCAATAAACTGCTGCTGAAGTTCTGTTAGAATGAGGAATCAGTACACATCTTAGGATAAAAACTCAATCACAAAAGTTATTCTTGGAAAAATCTGAAAAACAATTGCTAACAGCTGTATTTGGAGGTTTATAATTTTCACCCTCTTTTCAGAACAGAAAAGAAATAAACAATAGAACTTTCTAAAAAATTATTATTTAAAAGCAACCAAAATAACTCTAAAGTGCAATTTAAAAGAAAAATAAAACAATGGTTGGATAAAGATGTCAACTGCAGGCTCCTTCGCAGCACAGAGCAAGAGGCTACTTGGTTTGATAGCTTGACGCAAATCAAAATTGTCACACAGATATTTGCTTGGAAGATTGTGATGTTATTTAAGTGTCTAGAATCCCCCCTCCCTCCGCTGTCTGCTGAAAAGGGGGTGCGAGATCCTCTAGTAGAGAAGAATTTGATCAATAAAAATAATCCTCTACTCCAGATATTTAAAAAAAAAATCTAATGTGCAAGAAGAGAAACTGCATTTAATTTTTCTAAAATACCTTTTTGTTGTAACTGAAAGCAATGGACTAATCTCCTCAACTCCTTCATATTTCAACTGGATACTCTTCCCTCTCCCTCTTCAGTGGAGGCAGTGGTCATGCCTTTGACTGCCTAAGACTGTTTTCCTCCCAAAAATCTTAAGTCACAGAGGGGACTGATATCAGCGGGAGAAGGTTATTGCTTCCCTATTTAACTGACAGAATCCACAAATGAAGAAAAGTTAAGTGGGTCCAGTTTACAATCAGGCTCTCCTTGATGGAGCTTCTTCAGGAGTTAACAGGGGCCATGACAATATAAAAGTAAAACTCCATAAAAACAGTAACCAATGGGAAAGGAAGCCTCTTACCCTCAAGAGTAACATGGGGAGCACACACAAGGGACATCAACTTTCCTCTCCGAGAAACAGTAAAGCATGCAGCCACAGGAAAGCAGTGAACTGACAAATCTGGAGAATGAAATCCAGGTACAGAATGGGCATTGGCAACGCAAACTTCCACTAACTATACCGTCAACGAACCCTGACCCTATCTCAAAATCATCTCTAGGAACAAGGACCTGATCCAAAACCTACTGAAGTAAATAGAAAGAATCCTATTCACTTCAGGGAGGGTTGGATCAAGCCTAGAGAGCATATCCTAGGCTGAGGCCTTGTCTACACTAGAAAGGTTTGCTGGTACAGCTGTATTGGCAAACCTTTCTAATGGAGAGACAGCTTATACTGGAAAAAGAGTTCTTTTGCTATTATAGCTTATACCAGTTCCATAAATAAATAAGCAGTATCGTCAAAAGGACATTTTTGCCAGCACAACTGCATCTACACTACAGCTTTTATCAGCCTAGCTATGTCTGTTAGGGAGTGTGGTTTTTTCGCATTCCTAGCTGACATAGCTATGCTAGCAAAACTTTAAAGTATAGACCACGCTTGAGTGCACACCTAGTTATTGGTGTTTCTACAAAGACTGTCCACAATGGTACAATCTCACTGCTAAACGTGTGATGGTGGTTTGAGTAGAACACCTGTCCACCAATAAACCAGACCCCATGATTCAATGTAGTTTGTAAATTAAAAACATTCTAAAAACTATGCTAATAATATCAGCAAAAATAGTAATGAGGATTCTTCTTATAATATATTTATATTTTATACTGTTGATTTAAAACATTATCTTGAGATTGTTAAATGTAATAAAAGATTATGTTATGAATTAGCATGGCCATACTTGTCATAACAAATTGCAGAGAAACATCTCATTCCCTTTAAAAAAAATTCAAAACATCAAAATTGTATAGCTGGAATCTGTTGGGTTTTTTTTTCCCCCTCCTTTCTTACAAAAAGGGACTCTTGAAAAAGAGATGGTTAAAAAAAATACAAGTCTTCAAGCAGAAATAGAGCCTTGTGCTTAGAGAAAAATCTCAGCGAAGCTCTCTTTACCATAGTTTAAAAAATACCTTTCCATAAACAGTACACAGTTCATAGTGAAATCGATGGGAATTTACCTTTGACTTCATGAGAAGATATAGTGAGTTAGGGCCTGATGTTAGAAACTTTTCATCCAAAAAATTCTTACTCATAAAAATAGTCCCAATGAATTTAATAGGTCATACATGATTTAGGGTTTTTATGGGACGGTACATGTGTACTAGAGTTATTATTCAGATAGTAGCTATTGAGGTGAACAATTCTTCTCAGATCATTTCAATACACATTACCTAATAATTACGTTTTGAAGTGTGGGCAACAAAATAGGATATATCTTTAGTAAATGTTCCAGATCACCCACAACTCCAAGCCAGATACCAGCGTTAACAGGATTACATGCAATAAGAGTTATTTTCTGCCCCTTCCAACCACCAGAGGCCCTCCAGGGACTCATCTCACCTCACACTTCTCAGTCGCTAGCTTAGGGTATGGCTACACTGGCACTTTACAGTGCTGCAACTTTCGCGCTCAGGGGTGTGAAAAAACACCCCCCTGAACACTGCAAGATACAGCACTGTAAAGCCTCAGTGTAATCAGGGCAGCAGCGCTGGGAGCCACGCTACACCCGTAGAGGATGTGGTTTACGTGCAGCGCTGGGAGAGCTCTCTCCCAGCACTGCCGCTCAGACCACACACACACTACAAAGTGCTGCCGCGGCAGCGTTTTGAAATTCCAAGTGTAGCCATACCCTTAATTGTATAATGCCCAAGTCTCATGAGGCCCCAAAACTGCTAAAATATTGAAAAGTTTAAAAAGAGATCTGACAAGGTAAGGAAACTGTTTCTGTGCTTGCTTCATTTAAATTAAGATGATTAAAAGCAGCATTTTTCTTCTGCATAGTAAAGATTCAAAGCTGTATTAAGTAAATTTCCAGCAGTCAGCTTTTGAAAGAACAACCATAATGTTTTGTTCAGAATTACAAACAACCTCTATTTCCGGGGTGTTTGTAACTTTGAGGTTCTACTGTAGGCATATTTTTACTCTTATCTGTACTTGCAGAAGGCAAGCAGTTCTGCGCCAACAAGAACATTCAGGTTGACCATCAGAGGTGGCTCTGAGTAGAGTACATTGCAGTAGACAAGAGTAGAAGTAACAGAAGTCCTGGACTGTTGGATTTCTGTTGCGCAGTCCACATTGGAGACTGTAGCCCTTCCTCTCTAAGTAAACAGCAGATAGTGAAAGGCACTATGGCCAGGGCTTTGCATTTTACGTTATTCCTTGGCCACCAAATTTGCTGCAGAATCCACGTGTCACTTCAGAATATAAAAAACTTTCCTTTAAAACAAAACAAATAGCTGTGAAAATAACCTCCTGAATATGAACTGAATGAAACTGAAAAAGCACCAGAGAGTCCTGTGGCATCTTATAGACTAACAGACGTATTGGAGTATGAGCTTTCGTGAGTGAATACCCACTTCGTCGGATGCATGTCAATGAAACTGATGCAGTCATCTAAGTATACAAACAGACAACATAAAAAATGGCTCTGAACATTGTGAACTTCCCCCATTCATCTCCAGGATGTGTTAAATCTGAAACTTAATGCTGATGGTTTCACATCAGTGTGGTTAAATCTTTCACTGCTAATGATCTGAGCAAGAATACCCAGCTAACATGTATATCCATTTACGTTAGCTGCATGGACAGATATTCATGGGCAAGGACAGACAAGTAGACCAGCTGAATACTATCAGAATTTGCTGGGGTGAAACACCAGCAATTCAAACCATTCCTACGTTCCCTGACCCCTAAAATCTCTCTGCCCACCAGAAGAAGGGAAACTAGAGATACAGATTCTTCTCCTCTACCAAAAGTCTCAACCACCTCTTCCAAAAAACCCAAATGCATCTCACTTCTCCAAAAGTGACAAATCTTTCAGCTATTCCCTTTCTGATAAAGTGCAATTCCCACCTCCCAAGCAATCTGGAACAAGTGAGAAGTCTTACTCATTGGGCCAGATTCTAACACGCTTAACACATCTGAGTACTACTTTATTTCATGAGTGGTCCCACCACGAGGCCATTCACAGAGTAAGTTAATATTTAATATGGGGGGAGAGGGATAGTTCAGTAGTTTGAGCACTGGGCTGCTAAACCCAGGGTTGCGAGTTCAATCCTTGAGGAGCATAAACCTGGAACTGTGGGACTGCTGTGCCCCCTTAACCTTCCAGCCTGGACAATCTCTCACAATGCTTTGCTAGTGACAAGCAGCAAACCGCTCCAGGCGCTGTTATCACAGCCACCAACCTAGCTAAGTTGCATAAGTTGGATTCAATGGATACCTAGAGACCAGGACCGGAGTCAATGGTATGGGTGTCTGCCCTCCCTACCCTGTACTGAGGGAGGGTCAGAGGCACCTACATCATCCCGCATGCCAGATCCAGCTTGGTGCTGGTCTCCATTTTTCTTAGGGGATGCAGAAGAGTCGCCTCAGGACCTGGAGCACTCACAATTGGTCTTCTGAGACCTCATTTTTGGTGCCAACGACAGAGAACTACTCCTGCGTCTCTTTGGAGAAGTCCCTGCCCCAGAATGGGAGGCAATAGCACTTTCTAGGCTGGAGGGGCATCTGTGGCCAGAGGAAGGACTCAGTACTAGGTCAGGTCTGATGGCCTATTCAAGCAGCTGCTGCTTGAGGCAAAGGTCCCATGCCACCAGAGCCCTCTTCTTGAACAATCTTTAGATGGAACAGCTCTCTTTAAGGTGCGCTTCGCCAAGAGCAAGAACTTCGGGTTACTGTTGGGAGTCGCCACTCCACACAAAGGACAACGCTTGAACTCTGGTGAGGGCATCACTTACTCTAATACTAACTAAACTATTAACTATGCACATTAAAACTAGGCTAAGACGATGAACTGAGAGATTATGAAATGACAACCACACAGAGCTCTGACTTCAGCTGATGGGCAGTGAGAACGAACTGATGTGGAGTCAGGGCAGTGTTGCCTCATATAGCCAGGGAAGGAGTTACAGGAATGAGGTACGAGTGCCGCCTCTCTATGGGTAGAGCGAGGCAAAAGTTTCTAGTTCCAACACGCACACCCCTGCTCAGAATACACATCTGCATCTACTCAAAGAAAAAAATAATATTACATTAAAGGAATAAATCCCATAGCATTTTAACTTTCTTGCATGAATAATTTGTGTGTCGTCCTCATTTGGGGTCTTTGTCCATCAAAACTTTTCATCACTACCAGACATAGGCTGGATTTGAAATGGCGATAGAGACAAGAGAAACTATACACATCAGTCCCTTAAGCCACTGAGCCTCCAACTGTTTTACATTTCTGAATTTAGCATTTTATGAATAAACTCAAGTCACATTAGGATAAACTACTGAATATCTGAATTTTCAATTAAACATTTTCCAGTATTTTCTTACTTATTAAAGCTTGAAAACGATTCAAACATGTCTACGTACACACTTATTTTGGGATTTTTTTTTTACTAGCTAGTGGGAAACAACACTCCTGAACCAGCTATATAAAGTATCTACAAAAAAACCAATACTTTAACAGCCTAGCATTTGCTTTTTATAATACAGTTTAGCATTAAACATGATTTATTTTCTCAAACTGATGGCCTTCAGAAGGTCTGCAATCTACGTTTTCTTTCCAGAACACAGGAAAGAGGTTTATTTAATAAATTAGATCTCTCACTATAAAAACTAGGAGATCATTTTATAGATATTTTGTATAAACAAGATACCTTTAATATACAACTCTAGATATACCTTGAAAGGTTTAAGAACAAAAGAAATGTTGAAGGCCATGCATATTTTTTAGAAAAGATACAAAAGACTGAACAAAGCTATAAATGTATATCCTTTCATTTATCTATCAACATAAAATAGACACACACACACACAGCCTGTGAGAATACAATATTCATTTTGCTGCAGAAGAACAGACATTGCATAACAATGAGATTTGCTAATGAAATCAGCCATCAACCTGGAATACATATGTATTAAACCAAGACCTCAGTGTCATTTTCTTTTTGCATCATTTGTTCTCTCTCTCATTTTTCTCGACCTTTCAATATTTTGTCCTCCTTCAGGTTTCATTGCTTCAAGTACAGCAATATTGTACAATATTGTATTAACACTATAGATGCAGCCCTTTTCATTTTATCACATATATTTTTGTTAAATGTAGAAACTAATTGCAGCGGTTCCATCAGCATTGTTAATGTACCTTTGAAAGAAAAATCAGTGGTGCTAAGGAGACAAAGGAGGTTATTTCTATTGAAAATTGAAGTAACATCTAATAAAAATTGAATATTACTTGGTACATAAACCATGTAGAAAGTTTTACAACTAGACCAGTGTTTACCTACCTGTTAATGCAGAGATTTTATATATAAAATATATATTACCCTTATATTTAATGGTTAAATGTGGCCATCGTGTAAAACTATGACATGAATGAAAATAATTGCTTTACTAACTCCCAAAATCACCATAATTTTAATAAGCCATCACACTTAGTAACAACGTAGAGAACATATATTCTACACATTGATTTGAACTACACACACTTACCTGAGAAGTAGAATTCTTAAAAAAAATAATCAAGATTATTTACTGTTTATGCATGGAATGATGCACTTTGCAGCTGTTCACTACACAAGATCAATGAATTACAAAAGTCTGTAAGATGCTATTCAGCTCACCTAGCACAATGATCCATATTTTACTTTTCTGAGATATATTTGGCTCCATACTGTTTAGTGAAGAAGCCATATTTAAATGTTAAAAGCTTTCTACCTACACCATTTGCTGCTAGACCAGATTACCCAAACTGGGTTTTGAGCAACTATAAAAATTAATGGCATAATCTACTGTGGAATGTAATTGTTCTTAATCTATGGTACTAAAAATTTTTAAGATCGTTGGTAGTACTTCAGCTAATATTCCACTGTTAACATAATATCTGTATCAAGTTAACATGCTTCATTTTCAATGCACCCTATTGCCTAGCTCCAAGTAGCACACTGCATACTAACAAAAGCAGCAGAAATCACAAAGACACTTAAAAAGCAAACAAACATTCTCTAGAACACCTGAAATCTTTGTAGACTGTCACTTGCTTATAAAAATCGGTTTTTCGCTACAGTGGAGTTATAGACATAATTGTATTGGTTTTGGGAGCATAAGGAAGAATCTAATTCATAAAGTAATTTCTGTTTTCAAAGAAAAAGCTATTCATCCTGCCGCCTGACACTTCCCTGTCCACTCAGAATTGGCTCTTTAGAGACAAGAGAAAAATCAGAAGGTAATTATACCATAAATTAAGGTGAATGTTTGGGAAGGTCTGGAAAAATATTAAGAAAATTTCAGAATCTGATTACCTTAAAAAAAGAGGATTGGATGAATGGACTATAAGGTGGATAGAAAGCTGGCTAGATTGCCAGGCTCAACGGGTAGTGATCAACGGCTCGATGTCTAGTTGGCAGCCAGTATCAAGCGGAGTGCCCCAGGGGTCAGTCCTGGGGCTGGTTTTGTTCCAACATCTTTATTAATGATCTTGATGATGGGATTAATTGCACCATCAGCAAATTTGCAGATGACACTAAGATGGGAGGAGAGGTAGACACACTAGAGGGGAGGGACAGGGTCCAGAGTGACCTAGACAAATTGGAGAATTGGACCAAAAGAAATCTGATGAGGTTCAACAAGGATAAGTGCAGAGTCCTGCACTTAGGAAGGAAGAATCCCATGCACCGCTACAGGATGGGGGACTGACTGGCTAAGCAGCAGTTCTGCAGAAAAGGACCTGGGGATTACAGTGGATGAGAAGCTGGATATGAGTCAGCAGTGGGCCCTCGTTGCCAAGAAGGCCAACGGCATACTGGGCCTATTAGTAGGAGCATTGCCAACAGATCGAGGGAAGTGATTATTCCCCTTATTCAACATTGGTGAGGCCACATCTGGAGTACTGCGTCCAGTTTTGGTCCTCCCACTACAGAGGGATGTGGACAAATTGGAGAGAGTCCAGCAGAGAACAACAAAAATTATAAGGGGGCTGGGGCACATGTCTTATGAGGAGAGGCTGATGGAACTGAGCTTATTTAGTTTGCAGAAGACTAGAGTGAGGGGGATTTGATAGTAGCCTTCAATTTCCTGAGGGGGTTGCCAAAGAGGATGGAGCTAGGCTGTTCTCAGTGGTGGCAGATGACAGAACAAGGAGCAATGGTCTCAAGTTGCAGTGGGGAAGTTAGGTTGATAGCAGGAAAACTATTTCCACTAGGAGGGTGGTGAAGCACTGGAATGGGTTACTTTTGGAAATGGTGGAATCTCCATCCTTAGAGGTTTTTTAAGGACCCAGCTTGAACAAAGCCTGGCTGGGATGTTTTAGTTTGGTGTTGGTCCTCTTGAACAAGGGGATTTGGACCTAAAGATGACCTCCGAGGTCCTTCTAACCCTTATATTCTATGATTCTATAACTGTGTACAGCAGGCCAAGAGGGCAGCATGAGAGCGTTAGCAGGGGGCCTTATTCCCTGCCAAGGGAGGAGGTTTGCCCTTTAGATTAATTAGAGCAACCTGAACTCCATTAGAGCAACACTGACTTTCAGTCATGTGTAAAACCCCTGCTTCAGTCAGACAGGGTGGGGAGCTGAAGGGAGAAGGTTGGTTGGAGCAGAGTGGCAGGTTGCAGAGTTGGAGAAAGAGAAGAGTTTGATAAGAGAGAATGGAAGTTTGAGGATGGCTGGCAGTGGAATTGTTGAAGTCATAGAAGAAACCTTAACGGTAAGGGGCACCAAGGCATTGTGTAGAAGGGAGGCAAGAAGCCCTTCACAAGCTGAAGGATAAGAGAGGGAAGTAACCCAGGGGAAGGAACCGCTAGTTCAAGTGGTTCACCCAACAACCCTCAGGGCCCCTGGGTTTGGACCTGGAAGTAAGAGGCGGGCCCAGGTCCCTCCCTTCTCACTCCCCTCCTCCAAGGACAGCTAAGTGGAGTAAATTAAGAACCAGTCAGAGGCAAGCAATAGGCGCCCTGAACCTACCCCAGAGAAGAGAAAGCGCGAGACCCAGCAGATCAGTACCGGCAATTTGCCACAATACCTTCACCATCACCAGGGCATCAAATGTACCGAGTCACTACTGTAGTTGCCAAGGAAGAACCCCATCAAAATATCAGACAAAAGAACAACCAAGACACCACAGTGAAATAAAGTATAATAAAAAAAATTCTTCACACATACAGAAGCGCATGACACAGCCAATCCTGCATTTTTACACAACCAGTGCTTCCACTGGAGTCACTGAAAGTTTGATGTATTCTGTGAACACCCAATTTAGGCTCCATTCTATCCTTCCATTTTTCCCCTCTTCCTTTTACACACCCAAAGTGTGCAACAACTTATAAGAAACTTCCAAGCGTCTATTTCAAAGGCTTAGTGTTAATTTTAAAATTCAAGAGATTCTGAATATAAAAGATGTAGAAGATTGTTCAGAGTCACAATCTCGCAAAAATATTTTAAAACTCACTTCTAAGTATTTGTCTTTCTCCAGAAATCAGTATATATTACATTTTCAAGATGAATGCAATTGAACTGGTACAAGCACAGTTAATTCCATTGGGCTCACCTTCTGGAGCAAAGACTAAAACAACCTTGTGATGAACAGTGATTGCTGTCTGTAATTTTGACAACTATCAAGTGGTTCAAAGAGTAGCACTGGCAGGTTATAGTTGTGAAATGCTTATACTTTTAATTTTAACAGTGATTGCAATATAGGTCAACTGTCCAATTCAACATCCTGTACATGAGGTTATACACTCTTGGAGCCATATATTGCTCTCTCTGACATCAACAGTTCCACCAGGGAGCACAGATAAAGTATGGCCCATTGTAGATGGGCCGGACTCACCCCTGCGGCACCTCCTACTGGTCTCTCAGGGAATTAGCTCATTCCAGCATCCGGAGCGCCCTCTGCAGGCTGGTGATCCGCCTTCCAGCTACTGGCCCCCGTGTCCCTCCCAGGACCCAGTGCCCCTTTAACTGGGTCTCCCTCTCCCAGGGGAACCCCCACCCCACTATCCCTACTTGGCGTCAGTATTGGCTACTGCCCAGTCTCCATCTAGCCCCTGTTCACTGCAGCAGACTGCAGTATCAGCCACTCATCATCAGCAAGGGGGTTTGGACCTGCTGCCTTGGCCTACCCCTGGGCTGCCCCCTACAACCCGCAGTACCTCTTGGCCTAATGCTAGGCCACAGCCTGGGGCTTTCCAGGCAGGAGCTCCCCAGCTCCTCTGCCTTTCCCCAGCCCTGCTCCACTCTGGGTACCTTGTCTAGCTCCCTGCAGCCAGGCCCTTCTCCCTCTACAGGCAGAGGGAGAGTCTGGGCTACTGGCTCACTGCCTCTTATAGGGGCCAGCTGGGCCTGATTGGGACCTGGCCACAGCTGAGCCTGTTTTCTCTCAATCAGCCCAGGCTTCTTGCCCCAGCTACAGCCCTCTCCTGGGCTGTTTTAAGTCTCGGAGGGCAGGAGCGGGTAACCACCCCGCTACATGCTTAAAATATACAATACTAATTCAAGAGATTAACCGAAGAAAGGATGTTTCTGTATTGTCCAGTTATACAGTACATAAAACTTCTCTGGCTCTAGTTTACACAAATATCCGAAGGATTAAGCAGCCATGGAAATACCTTAAATATACTATACCGACCTTTAACAAATCCATGAGATAGTCTTATGGTGATGTGAAAAAATATTCAGTGGGGTGAGAATATAAAACAGTTTCTTTCCAGCTACAATAAATGTGAACCCTAATTTTATGAATAAGGACTCAGTCCTACAAACTGAAGTTAATGAGTTGAAAGGCGCTTAGTCCCCCCATACCAGGTGCTCAGAACCCAATGCCATCAGGTGCTAACTGTTCTGCACAATTTTATCAACACAACAGAGCATGTTACAGTATTTTTGGGTCACAAACCACCAATGCTAGCAAGAAAAAAAATGCAAAAATACAAATAACTGAATTTATATTATGTATTCTTGTTTTCCAGATCAGTGAGAAAAAGTTTCAGAAATATACAATATATCTTGGCATTCTACCTTTTTACTTGGATTAATTAGCCAGCTAAAGTACAAACAATTTAAAAATTAACACACTGTCCAAAAATATATTGTATCCTTTTATTTCTGTAGTTTCATGTAGTTTGGAAGTGACAATAGTTCTAGGGAACTAGAAAAGAATATAAAAAGTTCAGGGTTGTAGGGGGTGCCTTTTAATTTTAGTAATAAGCATATCCAGTTAAAAATACTTCTGGTACTTACCTCACTCAGAAATACAAGCTTACTTAAAAGCTTACTTCTTACAAATCTAGAAAATAAAACATGTTTACGTTTCTTTATAATGAAACACCTCAATTTGCACTGAAGTATGATGACTACTATTTATCTACTTTAGGGAATAAAAGCAGAGGACAATTTATTAAAGCACAAGAGAAACTCCTGAACACTACAAGGTCACAGCCTGTGAGCTGAGCTGCTAGCAAAAACATCTATGATGCTCCAAAGCTGCCATTTTTCTTCCTTGACAAAGACTCCATCTGCCACAGAGCCATTTACAGCCTCAGAGTCAGAATATCAATGATTTCCAACCATTTTGCAAGTCTGCTTTCACCTTGACATCACCTCTGTAATACATCTAAAACAAATGAAACATATATTCCCTCTACAAGCTCTGAGCCCATGCTTTATTCAGCTGATAGGCATTTAAGTTGTCCTCTAATGTACCATTTTTTATTCTCACTGAATTGTGTAAGAAGAATTTTAAAACTGCAATTCTCTGTAATTTTTGTTGTTTTGCCTATCTTAAAATAAAGTTCATTTGTACAACTTCATAATAAGGGAAAAATATATTATGTACTTTCAAATACTGACTAAATGAAAAAAAATTACAAAATTATACGTATACATTTTAAAGTGTGTTGTATTAAAATGGTTAACTACACACATGCACACAAACTTGAAATAAATACGGTGTTTATTTTTCAATTTTTTTTAAAAAAGTTCCTTACTGTGGGCCAGATCTTCAGACTGAGTAAACTGGTACAACTTCACTGAAACCAACAGAGCTATATCTGTCTACACCAGCTGAGGATCAGCTCTACATCTCTGGACCCACATAGAAATTCACAAGCTTATCCTCAAATTCTTATTTAGACTAAAAATGCTCACTCACATGAAAGCGAGTTCTGATTGCTGAAGTAAGACTTCCAGGAACTGTGTCCACAGATGAACAGCAATAGAATAAAAAACTAAATGGAAATAGACTTCCCATCTCTTTAGACATAAGAATAAACATACCCCTTCTGGCAAAGGCCTGAGTGAACATATTTCTTGCAAGCATTACATTATGAAACCCAATATTCAGCCAGGTGTCAACCTTGCCTCTAGTTTTGCAGGTGCAATTTTTTTATCCCGTAAATAGTCATGATTTTGGACTCTCAATGACTTATAGATGCAAGAGCAGCAATTATATGTCTGAGTGCATGAATCTAGTAGTTAGACGTCCAGCTGTTGCCATTTGAACCCTCAGTTTGTTACTCATGCTGGTGCAAGTATTTGAGGACAGCTACAGAATGACACACAAATTCTGACAATTCGGGTCTTTGTATCTACAAAACATACATACCTCATTTTACAGGCACAATTCTGTGTGTACTAATACACAAATGAGATGCGATGACAGCCATTTGATAAACAGCAACGATCCTAACTAGCATTACCAGGCATCCAGTTTTCAACTGGAACACCTGGTCAAAAAGGGACCTTGAAGGCTCTGGTCAGCAACACTGACTGGGCTGTTAAAAGTCCAGTCGGCAGCACACCGGGGCTAAGACAGGGTCCCTGCCTGCTCTGACTCCACACAGTTCCTGGAAGCACCCAGCATGTCCCTGCAGCCCCTAGGTGCAAGGATGGCCAGGGAGGCTCCACGTGCTGTCCCCACTCCGAGTGCCAGCTCCACAGCTCCTATTAACCAGGAAGTGCAGCCAATGGGAGCTGCAGGGGTGGCGCCATCAGGTGAGGGCAGCACACCGAGCCCCCTGTCTGCCCCTGCACCTAGGAGCTATAGGGGCATACCAGCCACTTCCGGGAGCCTGCCCGGAGCCCACACCCTAAACCCCCTTTAGCACCCCAACCCCTTTCCCCAGCCTTGAGCCCTCTCCTGCACCCAAACTCCCTTCTAAAGCCCTCATCACACATCCCCTCCCAGACTCTGAATGCCTTGGCCGAAGCCCTCTCCTGCACCCCAAACCTCTCATCTTCTGCCCCATACCAGAGCCCACACCCCTAGCTGGAGCCCTCACCCCACACACACCCTAACCCCCTGCCCCAGCCTGGAGCCCTGTCCCACACCCTGAACCCCTAATTTTTGGCCCCACCCCAGAGCCCTCTCCCCCGCCACAGCCCAACCACTGCCCCAGCCTAGTGAAAATTAATGAGTGACTAAGGGTGGGGGAGAGTGAGCGATGGAAAGAGAGGGGATGGAGCGAGGGGTGAAGCCTCAGAGAAGGGGCAGGGCAGAGGCAGGGCCTCAGGGCAGAGGCAAGGAAGGGTGTTCTGTTTTCTGCAATCAGTAAATTGCCAACCCTAATCCCAACCCTTTAACCACCTCACCTGCACTCTTACCACTTCTCTCTCACCTGGACTACAATTAATATTCCAATCCTGTGTGTGATTTCAAACAGCTTCAGATTTTTCTTTTTTAAAGCCATCAGGAGATGTTTCCTTCTTCCCCACTCAAATGTAGAGTTTTCCTTGAAACATGCCTAAATTAAACTGGCAGGCTGAAGCATCCCACTCAATATCTTTCTAACTGCCTTCATGACACTGAGCAAGAGATATATACAAACAGTATATTTTCAGGAGTAGAAGAATGTCATATATTCAACACATCTCTTATTCCACAAAAATACTGTGTTCCTTTCTCCAGCCCCAAATAATCCCAATATCCATTCCATTTGTCCCTCTTCTTTCACACCCAATACCAATGCCACCCCTGCTTCTGCCAGCCATTTCATGATTCTTGCTGTCCAGTTATATGCTTGTCCTGGTGGTAGGGAAGAGGGGCATGCAGGCGACACAAGATCAGAAGGCTGACCTGTATGGGTAGTGGTTTGTAAATTGATGCCAAGCTGGTAGTAAATTGAGAAGCTATCAGCCTGCACTCATGCTGGGCCATAGGGTGCATGCTGAGGCTCCATGCTCTGCCCTGTTTCTAAGAAGACTCATGAAGACATTATTGCATTAGTTTAAATTCGGAAGTTTACCTTCACAATCAGAGGGCTAGAATTATATTTTTAATCTAAAAACTTAAATTATGGAGGAGAAAGTTGCTTATTTACCAAAGCATAACCAAAAAGCTTCTCACTCCACTAACTGGGAAAAATAATTTTAAAGATCAGTTATAATATATCTCTAAATATAGTTACACACATTTCCTTAAAAAAATCCACTGATTACAGACACAGTTGTGTTTTATGTTTTGAAAGATCTTTGAACTTTAGACTTTGCAAGTAAACATAACTAATACGAATTCTCCTTTTTTTTTTGCAAACCTATTACCGCTATTAAACAGATAAAACCAGCTGGTCTTAACAATAAAGTGATATTATAGCAAATTCAATTTACATCTGAACCCTTCCAGTTGCCATCTGTACAGTAAAGCTTAATAAACCACTTATTCCTCCTTACAGATGCTAATCATGGACTGACAATACACAATCAAAATCCGTTCTTTAACTCTTTTAGGCAAATGGCCATTATTAAATCTGGTTATCAACAGCAATATCAACATAGTTGGGAATAATTATTCTTGTTCATCTAAAGCAATATTTATGTTGCTATTGCTTTAAAATAGTTTGCCCACCCATCTTGAACACAAGACAAAAATGATGTGTCTAACTGTAAAAGTAGATCAGAGCAGAGCTAAGCAAGTAGCCTTTAAAAGCCATTTAGATTTTATACTTTCCTTGAAAGAAACCATAAGAAACATGAAAATATTTTTGCGGTTTCTTTCCACACTGCTATTTTCCCTATCAAGTAAAGCTGCATTCATCAGTAACAAAATATATATATATTATTTATTTTTATTGCTGTAATTCCAAAACATTTGCTGACATATCAACACAAAGAAACATCTTATTCACTGGCAATAAACTACTTTTATTTTAAAGTAAAGCAGTTTTACTACATACAATTGTGTAAATAAGGGGGAGAAATCTTAATTTTTAAAAGGTGTAATTTCCTCTCCATTCTATTTAAAACAGGTATGCTTATTACCTTTTGCTTAAAACTGTGTTAAAAGAGCTTATTATTCTTAGTTTCTCAGTAAATTATAATTATTGTTATTATGCTTAAGTAAATATGTAATTAAATCTGCAGGTGCTGCACCATGTATGAAGCGGTTAATTCTTATGCACCTTTTGGGATGTGTTATTTTGGAATATCTAATTTTTTGTCTCCAGTGTTTCTTGTTTTTAAACCAAAATGCATGTTTTCTTGCTGCAAAAAAACAGCTTGATATAACTTTACAAAAGAATCAATACCACTTCTTTCAGCAGTGGGAGGGGAAGGGCATGATTTGAGGAGCTTACAAAGATCACTAAGGATATGTCTACATTGCACTTAAACACCTGCAGCTGGCCCGCGTCAGCTAACGCAGGCTTACAGGGCTGTTTCATTGTGGTGTAGATGCTCAGGCTCGAGCAGGAGCCTGCCCTCCCCAGTCTCCCCTCCCAGAGCCCAGGCTACAGCCTGAACATCTACACTGCAATGAAACTGCCCTGTGAGCCTGAGTAGCTGACATGGGCCAGCCACGAGTGTTAACTGCAGTGTAGACATATCCTTACATAACACCAAGCACAACTCTGAGAGATCTCCTGTGAGTAAGGTGTTTAGATCAGTGGCTCTCAACCTTTCCAAACTACTGCACCCCTTTCAGGAGTCTGATTTGTCTTGCATACCCCCAAATTTCACCTCACTTAAAAACTTGCTTACAAAATCAGACCTAAAAACACAAAAAAGTGTCACAGCACACTGTTACTGAAAAATTGCTTACTTTCTCATTTTTACCACATAATTATAAAATAAATCCACTGGAATATAAATATTGTACTTACATTTCAATATACAGTACATAGAAAGCGGTATAAACAAATCATTGTCTGTATGAAATTTTAGTTCGTACCGACTTCGCAAGTGCTTTTTATGTCACCTGTTGTAAAAAAGACGGTTACTCACCTTTGTAACTGTTGTTCTTCGAGATGTGTTGCTCATATCCATTCCAGTTAGGTGTGCGCACGCCGCGTGCACATTCATCAGAGAAACTTTTACCCTAGCAACACTCGGTGGGCCGGAAGGTCGCCCCCTGGAGTGACGCCACTATGGTGCCTGACATATACCCCTGCCGACCCAACCGCTCCTCAGTTCCTTCTTGCCGGCTACTCCGACAGTGGGGAAGGAGGGCGGGTGTGGAATGGATATGAGCAACACATCTCGAAGAACAACAGTTACAAAGGTGAGTAACCGTCTTTTCT
>NC_133778.1:48095993-48202413 GCF_003597395.2 Chelonoidis abingdonii | reverse complement strand
TGCGCAAAACCCAACGGTCCGAAGTGAGTCGGGTCCATGCCGGGAGGAAGGGAGAAAGGCGGTTGGAAAAAAGGAAAGGAGTCCGGGGAAGGACTGGTGCTCTGCTCTCGTGCGCACCTTCAAAAGTTTTGTTTCGGTCCCGGTGGTGGTTTGGCGGAACCATTATTTTGTCCCCCTTGGGAGCCAGACTGACGCCGTCGGTTCACACGGCCTCGTCGTCTGTTGAAATCCTGACGAGGACGTGGCGGGGGGTAGGGGCGCTGTGGTTGTGCCCGGAAGGGCCGTCGCTGGGTCTGCGGCATGTGCATGCCGAGAGAACGCATTATGATGCGGTTGTCTTTCAGGCTTTGGAGTCGTGGGTCCGTCTTATCTGAGAAGAGGCCCTGCCCTTCAAATGGGAGGTCTTGGATTGTGTGTTGCAGTTCTGGTGGCAGTCCTGACACCTGCAACCATGAAATCTGCCTCATTGTGACCCCTGCTGCGATGGTCCGAGCCGCTGAATCTGCGGCGTCGAGGGAGGCCTGCAAGGAGGTCCTGGAGATCTTCTTCCCTTCCTCAAGCAGGCTCTGGAACTCAGGGCGGGAGTCCAGCGGTACCAGCTCAGTAAATTTGGCCATGTACTGCCAGGTGTTAAAATTGTACCTACTCAGCAGTGCCTGTTGGTTGGCGACCCGCAACTGTAGACCCCCTGCGGAGTATACTTTGCGGCCGAGTAAGTCCATACATTTTGCCTCCCGCGATTTTGGGGCGGGGGCTGGTTGGCCATGGTGCTCCCTCTCGTTGACAGATTGTACGACCAGAGAGCATGGAGGAGGATGGGTGTAGAGGTACTCGTACCCTTTAGGGGGTACCATGTACTTCCTCTCCACACCCCTGGCCGTTGGAGGGATGGACGCCGGAGACTGCCATATCGTGTCCGCTCTGGCCTGGATCGAGCGTATGAAAGGTAGAGCAACCCGTGTCGGGGCATCCGCCGACAGAATGTCCACGACAGGATCCTCTACCTCGGGGACCTCCTCCACTGGTAGATTAATGCTCAATGCTACACGGCGGAGAAGGTCCTGGTGGGCCCGAAGGTCGATGGGGGGCAGGCCTGACGTTGAAGTGCCCGTCACCGCCTCGTCCGGTGAGGAGGAGGAGGAGAGTCCGGGAATCACAGGCTCCTCCTGAGGTTCTTGCTCCTGAGGGGGGGCCATTTCTGGGGCGGCCTCAGGGTCCTGGGTCACAGTTGACCTGTCGTCATCTTGTGGCGGGCGACTGACAGTGGCCTCCGGCACTCGACGGGCGGCAGATGCAGACCGGGCCAGCGTGGTGGGATCACCTTGGGCTTGGTGGTAGGCCCAAGGCATCCAGAAGGACCACTGCTGCGGCTGTTCCAGACCTTGGTGTTCCGGCACATTCCCATAGAGGGCGCTGTCTGGGCGAGACGAACCGAGGGATGTCTCGACGGCCAAGGTGGAGCGGATAGACCATGAATCTGGTACCGGGTGTCGGGTTGTGTCGGCGAACGGTGCCGGGAGTCGTACCGGTGCCGAGACCGGAACCGGGACCTGCGACCAGCACGGTGCCGGGCGGTCGACCGGGACCTGCGACCAGCACGGTGCCGGGAGGTCGACCGGGATCTGGAGTAGCGACGGTAAGAAGGGCTCCGTTGACGGCGGTGCCGGGAGGTAGACTGTCGCATTGAGGAGCGGTCCGGTGATCTGGACTGGTGCCGCGAGTACGACTGGCGCTGAGAGTGGGATCAGTGCCAGGACTGCGAGCGTCGTCGTGAAGGAGATCGGCGGTGCGAGTGGGAGCGGTGCCGTGACCTCGATCGTGATCGGCGCTTGTCCGCTGCTCCGAGGGACAGTGGCCTAAGCATCGCTGGCTTCCCTGCCGACGAGAGAACCCGCACCGGCGGTTCCGGGCATTGAGGTAGGGAAGGCTCAGTGAAGGCTATAAGTTCCCTCGCCGACGCAAAGGTCTCCGGCGTAGTGGGAACGGTGAGCTCAACCAGGGTATCCGCCGGGGAGCTGTCTTGCACCGGACTCGACGGCTCTTGCCTGGCCGGAGTCGACGGTGCTGGGATAACCGGTGCCGTGGCAGATGGCGGTGCTGGCCGGCACGGTTTCCCATGCTCAGACTGCGGTGCTGTAGCTGCAGCCGCAGGAGCCTTCAACTTCTTCGCCTTCGGCGAAAGGGAGCAGTGCCGGGCTGGCTTCTGCGCCGGAGACTGATGGTGACGCGGTGTTCTGGCGGTACCGGTCGTCTCCGGTGCCGATGAAGAACTTCTGCCCGGTGCGGACTGCGGTGCGCTCGGTGCTGGAGCTGCAGGGGTCAGCACCGCCTCCATGAGGAGCTGCTTTAAGCGCGAGTCCCGCTCCTTTTTTGTCCTGGGCTTAAAACGACTTACAGATCCGGCACTTGTCAGTGAGATGGGATTCCCCCAAGCACTTTAGGCAACGATCATGGGGGTCTCCCGTTGGCATCCGCCGACGGCAGGCCGAGCACTGTTTGAAGCCGGGAGAGCCAGGCATGAGCCCAGGTCCCGGGAGGGGTGAGGAGGATTAACCCTCAGCCCTCAACTATATACAAAAACTACTCTAATAACTAGAACTAACAACTATGAATTAACACTAACTACAAAATTAACTAAAACTAGAGATGAGAAACGGGTGAAACGCTAGGGAAGTGGAGGTCAGCTAAGCCACACTCCACTGTTCCAACGACCTACACGGGCGGTAAGAAGGAACTGAGGAGCGGACGGGTCGGCAGGGGTATATATGCGGTGCCGCAAGGGCGCCATGCCAGGGGGCACCTGCCGACCCGCCGGGTGTTGCTAGGGGAAAATTCTTCTGACGAACGTGCACGCGGCGCGCGCACACCTACTTGGAATGGATATGAGCAAGCTCTCGAAGAAGAACTCTACATACCCCTCATGGAAACTCACTGGTTTAGAGGATGAAACATGCCCAGTGAAGCAGCATATTTGCAGATATATTGGCTATTCTCCAAGAAGGAAGAGAGTGCAGTAGGCAGGAAGCCCGACTTTACACTGAAGCTGCAGAAGCAGCAACAGGGCATCCTGGAAACCTGAGAGTGGCAACATACAGTTCATTTACTCCTCCCTTTATCAATAATTTCTCCTTAAAAGTTTCTGGTTCTCAGTCTGTATTCTAATTCAACTGCTATGTTAAATTCAGATTTAATCTGTACTTAGACTACCATATTTATTTTGTTCAGATTAGCAGATGGAATACTGAACTGGTTGTAGAATAATACTGAGATGCTCACGCAACTCCCTTAAATGTAAACCTGATGCTCTTCAGCTCACTAATTTACTAGCTTACTAATTCATACATACCTTCCCTGTAAATAAATAAATTAGTTTCCTTGGTAATTCACTTCTGGCTTTCAGAGCCATCAGTCCAAACATTGGGGACTTCTCCAAACGTGACATTCAGAGCTACCAATGGCTACAGAGCTTTATTTTTAAAAGTCTCTTCTCTCCAGAGGGAAAAGTCTTTCATATTTGTAGGCATTAATACATGTGCCCAACTCTCCCTTAACTTCTTTTTTGATCTAAGACTCCGATTTCCAAGAAAAGTCCTTGAATGGTGGCTCTGAAAACTAGAAAGAAAGCTATGTAACTTTCACCTCTAATTACTCTAAGTCGTCTGCAGCTGAATGCAATTCCCACCAATTCTAGGAAGTCTGTACGGTAAAGTCTGGGAAAAGGTATAAATGGGACTCCAATTTGGGGTCAAATTCTAAAGTTAAACCCTCTTCTCACTCACCCCAATTAGCCACTATCTCTTTGGTAAAATATTCACCAAATATTATACCACCTTCTGCTTGGTTGGTCTTCCAAATTTAGACTGCTATTTGTTTAGCTAAAATCTTATAGGAAGCTTTTATTATATTTTCTTATCATTGAATCTAGTTTCCCCATGAAGGTTTTAGAGCAGAGTATGCATAGAGTTCTCAATAAAGCAGCCTAAATTCTTCCCGGGTAAGAAAAGGGGGAAATTTTTCCCTTAGGAGCTGCTTGATCCTTGTTCAGGTACATTAAAGTGGCTGAGCTAGCACACATACTCAATTGCCTTTGAAATTTTAAGACTTCCCCTGTTTCTAACAATTTTTTGTTTTCTTTGTTTCTGGTGTGCGCCAGCAGCAGCCCTGCACCCATTTGAATTTTGCATGTATTTGTATTTTGTATGTGCTCTCTAGTTTATCTAGCTCAGGGGCGGGCAAACTTTTTGGCCTGAGGGCTGCGACGGGTTTTAGAAATTGTACGGAGGGCCAGTTAGGGGAGGCTGTGCCTCCCCAAGCAGCCAAGTGTGGCCTGGCCCCCGCCCCCATCCAACCCCCCCTGCTTCTTGCCCCCTGATGCCCACCCAGGACTCCTGCCCCATCCAACCCCCCTGATCCCTGACTTCCCCCCCAGGACCCCTGACCCACCCAACCACCCTTTCTCCCTGTCCCCTGACTGCCCCCTGCCATCCCATCCAACCCCTCCTCCTTCCTGACTGTCCCCTGGGACCTCTGCCCCCATTCAACTCTCCTGTTCCCTGCCTTCTGACCGCTCCGACCCCTATCCACACTCCTGCCCCCGACTACCATCCCCCCAAACTCCTCTGCCCTCTATCCAATGCCCCTCCCCTTACCACACTGCCTGGAGCACCGGTGGCTGGCAGTTCTACAGCCGTGTCACTCAGAGTACCAAGACAGGCAGCCACGCCACCACACAGCACAGAGCATCGGGTCGCGCCATGGCTCTGCAGCGGTGCCGCCGAGAGCATTGTGCCGGCGGCACAGTGAGCTGAGGCTGTGGGGGAGAGGAAACAGCAGGGGAGGAGCCGGGGCCTAGCCTCCCAAGCCAGGAGCTCAGGGGCTGGGCAGGAGGGTCCTGCGGGCCAGATATGGCCCGCGGGCCATAGTTTGCCCACCTCTGATCTAACTGAATTCTGCTAATGTTCTGACAAGGCAATCATAGAAGGTTCCTTCTTTTCAAAGAGCGTGTACACTGGTGGTGCCTGAAGACAAACTTAAGGAAATGTTTTCTTTTGCATTTGGGTGCTACATAATATCCTGAGTAGGTTACCTACTTTTCAGGCATTGGACTAATTGGATCTGCATTTTGGAAGTGGGCAACAGTTTATACTGCCTTTCTGAGGGCTCTTTAAGTAGATTTCGAGGTTGTATGGTTCTCAGTATAATATCCTGAGAATATTACAGTAAATAACAAAAGACAGACCTGTACAGGCATTCAGGAACCGTGTCAATCATTATTTCTGATCTGGGACTAGTACACACAATTAGAAGCTCTCAAGTGGCCTTTCCTGCAGCTTGAGTACATGAGAATGAGTCCTGGGTGAAGATGGTAAGAGATGCAAGAAGTACCTGCTTTCACCACGTGCGGGTTGGGATAATTGCTTACATGAACCTAAATTCCCTTTTACTCCAAAAGTGTCCTGATTTGACAGGACTAAGATGGGAGTAAGATTTTATTGTCTGTCATTTTTCTTGGGTGGTGGTGTTCTTACTACATTGCTTTCCAGCAGAGCACATATGAGTTTCATAAGAATAGGTTGTGCCTACAAGAATGTAATTCCTGATTTAAGAGTATGGTTTTCCCTATATTTAATTCTTCTCTTTCTTTACCAAGGTATCCAGGAATCCTATGGTGACCATAACTATATATGGAGAATAAACAGATACACTGAGTTAGCACATGACCAGCATGCAAAATAACCTTGTAGCTAGAGACCCACACTGAGCACAAGCAAGCCTTCTCCGGCTATTTTCTCACAGATTTCTTTTAAATGCTTAAGAGAAAATTGCTCAAAGCCACAAAGGTTACTATCTTTTCATAACTGTTATTCAAGATACGTTGCACATATCAATTCCAATCTAGGTGTGTGTGCTCACTCTGAGCACAACCACCGGAAAATTTTCCCTCAGTGGTATACATCAGGTTGACTCTGGTGCCCCCTGGAGTCTCATGCTCACAGTTCCGGTATAAAGGGTCCTGCCAACCCCCGGTCCCCTCAGTTCCTTTTTGCCAGCTAATTCAGACAGATAGGTAGGAGGGAGGGTCTCGGAATGGTCATGTGCAACACATCTCAAACAACAGTAATGGAAAGGTTAGTAACTGTTTTTTCTTCTTCGAGTGCTTGCACACATCTATTCCAATGTAGGTGACTCCCAAGCAGTTGTGCAGGCGGAGGGTTCGGCGTTTATCAATATGCTGATTGCAAAACCACTCTGCCAAATCCAGCATCAACTGTAGCCTGTTGGGTGGTGGTATAATGAGACACGAAAGGTGAACTAAGGACCACACTGCTGCTCTACAAATGTCCTGGACAGGAACTTGTGCTACAAATGCTGTCGAAGATGATTGGGCTCTCATGGTATGTGCTGTCAGGGCAGGTGGGGCTGGAACCTTTGCCAGGTCATAGCATGTGCGGATGCAGGATGTGATCCATGACGAAATTCTCTGGGCTAAGACAGAAAGACATTTTATCCTGGCTGCAATACCTATGAATAGTTGAGTAATTTTCCAAACCGTCTTAGTCCTTTTATGTAGAGGGCCAGTGCACATCTGATGTCTAGTGAACGGAACCTCTACTCTTCCCTGTTGACATGTGGTTTCGGATAGAAAACCAGCAGGAAGATATCCTGATTACTATGGAACTGTGAAACCACCTTTGGAAGGAAAGCTAGAGTGGGATGCAACTGGATCTTATCCTTGAAGAATACTGTGTATGGTGGTTCTGAAGTGAGGGCCCAGATCTCTGAGATCCTTCTGGCAGAAGTAATGGTCACTTCCAGGACAGGTAGAGCAGAGAGTACATTGCCAGAAGCTCACATAGGGCTCCTCTCAGTTTTGATATCACGCTGAGGTTCCAGTGAGAGATTGGGTGACATACCTGGGGGTATAATCTCTCAAACCCCTTAAGAAACTGATTAAAGATGCTGTTTGTTTCACCCATGGATGAAAAGCTGAGCTTGAGGTCAGACAGACCCTAACAGATGACAGGGTTAGATCTTGTTGCTTCAGGTACAGTAAGTAGTCCAGACTGAATGGTATTGATGACTGCATAGTTGAGATATCCTTCTGCGTAAACCAGTGGTTCCCAAACTTCAACAATCTGTGAACACCTTTCACTAAAGTGTCCAGTCTCGCGAACCCTCTCCTAAAAATAAATATTTCCAGGGATTTTCTCCTTTATCTGAGTATAAATTATAAAGCAGTGATCTGGGAAATATAAAATTTGTTTTTATGACATGCATATTACACACTATTTATTATAATTACAGTATTATTACATTATGAAAATGGCAACACTCTTAAAGATCTCACTTTCATAGCTTGTATCACTTTGAATAAGTCTGTTATAAGACAAAGCTCCTATGTTTCATCAAGGAATACCAGATGTGAAACATCATGAAGGTATTTAAGAAGCCAACTCAAAGAGTTCCTCCTACACAAGCATTCCGGTCTTGAGCAGTCCAGGCAAACAATGCGCATTACAAAAAAGCTTAAACTTGTTCTTCATAATAATTTCAAAAAACAATACTAGCTGCCTATTTAATTTTAAAAACAGCAAAAAACATCCACTTCCCTTTCCATTTCTTATAAAGAGTCTTGAAGTGTAAATCTCCTCAGTGTGATAGATATGCTTGCTTTGATCTGCTTAGCTCTTGGAAGTCCGGGGGCTCCAGGCTCCTGGCCCCGTGCTGCCCAGGATCTCTAGGGACAGCTCTGCCTGCCATTATGGAATTTTTTCCCCAAGAACCCCCCGTAATATTTTCCGAACCCCAGTTTGGGAACCACTGGCGTAAACCAAATCAAGAACCTCTTCCACTTTGCCAGGTACATAGCTCTAGTGGACAGCTTCCTCGCAGACCTGCTCCGAGCATGCTAGTTTCCAGACTGTCAGATGAAGGGATTCAAAGTTCGAGCGACGCAGGCAGCCATCACCCTGAGAGATCAGGTCTGGATACAAAGGTAGAAGGATTGGCATCCGAGATATCTAGGAAAGTGGCAAATCACTGCTGGCGTGGCCAGGCAGAGGCTATCAGGGTGACTCGCAATCTGCTCCTTCTGATCCTCAGCAAGACCTTGTGTATCAGAGGAATGGAAGGAAATGCGTAGACGATATGATCCACCCAAGGGAGGAGGAAGGCTTCTGTGAGAGATCCAGAGCTGTGACCCAGGAGGGAGCAGAATTAAAGACACTTCTTCTTGTGCTTCATCATGAACAGATCTATCTGGGGAGATCCCCACCTCTGGAAAATGTTGTTCATGACATCTGGATGAATGGATCATTTCTGGTTGATTGGAGAAGAATCTTCTGAAGTGAACCGCTAGCTCATTCTGTGATCCCTGCAGATAGGAGGCCTCAAGATGGATCGAGTGAGCTATGCAAAACTCCCATAAGCGAAGTGCTTCCTGGCACAGGTGACATTCCTCCTGGCCTGTTGATATAAAACTCTGTGGTTATGTTGTCTGTGACAACAGACATGTTCTTGTCCACGTCATGAGGTCCCTGATGTTGATGTGCAGCAAGGGCTCTTCCAGAGACCAGAGACCCTGGGTTTTAAGGGAACCCAAGTGAGCACCCCAGGCTATCGCTGAAGTGTCCATAACGAGATACAAGGATGGCTGGAATCCTGAGAATAGGATTCCCACGCACACCACCAATGGGTCTAACCACCAGTTGAGGGAGGCGATCACCAATGGGGGACCTGTGATAACTATGTCCATATGATGTTGGTTTGGTGAGTATACGGACATCAGCCACGCCTGGAGAGGTCTGAGTTCAAGTCTCACATGCTGCACCAGATAGGTGTGTGAGGCCATGTGGCCCCGGAGCTTCATGCAGTTCCTTGCTGTCATGATGGGGTGATCTTTGAGGCTCTCTATAAGCATCATTATTGCTTGGAACCATGCTTTGGGGAGCAAGGCTCTCGCTTAAGACAGAATTGAGGATCACCCTGATAAACTCTATCCTTTGAACCAGGGAGAAAGTAGACTTCTGCGCATTTATCAGCAGACCTAAATCCTGGAATTTTAACTGGATTAACTTTATATCTGACTTCACCTGGACCTCAGTCCAACCTCTGACCAGCCAGTTGTTGAGGTAAGGGTAGACCTGAACCCCTTGTCTCCTCAGGAAGGTTGCAACGATTGCCGTGCATTTTATGAACACTAGAAGGGCCGCAGACAGCCCGAATGGGAGAACCACAAACTAGTAGTACCCGTGGATCACAATTAATCTGAGAACCTTCTGGGTCCTTGAAAAATCAAGATATGTATGTATGCATCCTTCAAATCAAGGGTGGCATACCAGTCTCCAGGATCCAGGGTCGAGATGATGGAAGCCAAGGAGACCAGGCAGAACTTTAGCTTCTTTATGTATTCATTAAGCTTCCACATATCCAGAATCAGTCTGAGACTGTCACTGGCTTTCACGATTAGGAAATATCAGGAGCAGATATTCCCTGAACCCCAGTGGAACCTCTTCCACAGCTCCCACCCTTAGGAGCAACTGCACCTCTTGGGCTAGAAGTTGCTCATGAGAAGGGTCCCTGAAGAGAAACGAGGAGGGAGGTGGGAAGAACTGAACTGAAGGGTATACCCCACTGCTATCGTGCTTAGCACCCAGTGATCTGTTGTAATACGGGACCACATCTGATAGAAATGGGATAAATGGTCTGCAAATACTGGGGAGGTTGGATCCACATTCTGTCTTGGTACATTGTTCCCAAGTGTCCCATCAAAAGGCTTGCTTGGACTCACCAGAATGTCTGGGGGGAGCAGACATGGATGTGGTCAAGGACTGGGGAGGAGCTCTTCACCTAAACCCCAAGCTCCTCTCCCTGTGAGAGTTCTGCCAGGCAGGTGGTGGGAAGAATGAAGAGGCCAGTTGAGGCTTATAATGTTTTCTCATGTGCGCCGGTGTATAAAGTCCTAAGGACTTCCAGATAGCCCTGGAGTCCTTCAGGCTGTGCAGCTTGTAGTCCATCTGCTCAGAAAAGAGCAACATGCCCTAAAAAGGAAGTTCCTGCAAAGTCTGTTGGACCTCATGCATCAGGCCTGAGGATTGAAGCCATGAGCTTCTGGCATCGCCACCAATCAGGCCATCAAGTGGGCTGCAGAGTCAGCCACATCCAAGGCTACTTGAAGGGATGCCTTCACCACAGACTTACCTTCTTCCACGAGAGATGGAAACTCACATCTGGATTCTTGGAGTAACAACTCCTTAAATTTCAGCACGGAGCCCCAGGAATTGAAGTTGTATCTGCTCAAGAGCACTTGCTGGTTCATGATCCTGAGCTGAAGGCCCCTTGTTGAACAGACCTTTCTGCCAAAATGGTCTAATTTTTTTGTCATCCTTGGTCTTAGGGGTTGGCCCTTGTTAGCCCTCCGTCACTCATCAGCTGCTGACGCAACCAGTCTGGTGAGGGGCATGTATGTAAGAATTCATAACCCTTAGCTGGGCCAAAGTATTTTCTTTTCAGTCTTCTTTGCCATCAGATGAAAGTACACTGTGGACTGCCATAATGCCTTAATGGGGTCCATAATGGCCTCATTAAGGGGCAATACCACTCTTGATGTCGCTGGTGACATTAGTATGTCCACCAAGGCTTGGGAAGACGCTCTGACCTCCTCTACCTGAATACCCAGGTTTTGGGCCAATCTCTTAAGGAGCTGATGATGAGTCCTATAGTCATCCTGAGAGGGCACTATATCTGTTCCTGTCACGCCTCATCAGGAGAAGAGGAGAAGGAAGCCGGCACCTATCCAGTTCTTCACCCTCAGCACTGGATAGGTCTAGAGGTGCTGATTCTTGGTATCAGAGCTTGGATCTGGCTCTGAGCAAAGCAGTGATACAGCTCTGGACTCAGATGCCACCGAGTATGACCTTCTGGATTGGGGACCCTGCACTGATGGGAAAGCCCAGGGATTCCAGAAGGGCCATTGTTCTGGGATCTTCCTCCACCCCAGGGGCCACATCATGGGTGGGATGTGTTGGCCCAGGACCATGGTAGGATAGTGCCCACTGGGTTGACTGTGCTGGTTCCTGCAAGAGGCATATGACTCTGACTCCAAGTCCGACTCCAAATACTCCATTCCTGGAGACCTGGGAGGAGCGGTGCTGACCAGTGCTGGCGGCCAGTGCAGAGAGGAAGGAAATCAGGGTTCAGCCATCATGGTTTCCCTTTGGAAGGCAACTGGGGCCTCAGTGCCGCAGATGTCCTTCCTGTCAGTGCCACTAGTGTCTGCTCCTGCATAGCCGGTGATGCCAGTACCAGCAGTGAGAGTAAATTTCTCACTGCAGCAAATGCCTCTGGCATAGATGGTACCACCAAGACACTGGAACTCTAGTGGTTCTCCTGCGTTGGCGAGTCCATCAGTGTTGGACTCAATGGTACCTGCCTGGGGGCTGAAGTCAGCAATGCCACGTGGGTTGTTGGAGCTATGGAGTGGACCATCCTGTATTAGTCTTTTTCTGTTTCTTCCTCAGCACCAGGGATAGTGAATAATGCTGAGGTTCTCTCACTGGAGCGTTTTTCTTCGGTACTGTCCACCCTCTCCAGTGCCAAGGCCGTTGAGAGGTGGAACAAGCATCTCTCCTGATCACCGATGCTGAGGAATGGCATCAAAGGTCTGAAACAGCAGCCAAAGCAGTCCTTACTAAGACTGAAGTGTCAAATCTGAGTGACCTGGTTCCAAGGGACATCTTAGTGCTGTCTCTATGAGGATAGATTTCAGTCTGGTGTCCTCACAGTGCTCCCACACGTGAGTTTCCCTCTAGGCATTTAAGAAAGCTGTAATGGGGATTGCTCACAGCCATAGGTTTGTGGCACAAGGCACTGGCTTAAAGCCTGGAGACCAAGGCATGCCCCAGAACCAGACAGACCCTAACTCCGCTAAACAGAGTTCCGCTGATCCATCTATCTATTAATAAAAACGTAACTACTATGAACAAGAGAGAACTATATATAATAAAAAGTTCACTGAGAACGTACTTCCAGATTGCAAGGATGAAGTAGTTCCACAACCGTCATGGGCAGTAAGAAGGAACTGAGAGGGCTGCGCGTCAGCAGGACCCTTTATACCCGCATTATGAGCGCATGACTCCAGAGCCAACCCAATGGATATCACTGAGGGAAAATTTTCTGGTGGCTGTGCTCATGGCGAGCACGCACACCTACAATAAAATGGACATGTGCAAACACTTAGAGAACACTTTTCTGTTCTCATCCAAGTGTATGCTTAAAAGGAGACAGATTTATGTCTGTCATCTTAACCATTTATTTATATTTGAGTCTCATCCTATTGAGTAGCATCTTCTTGTGGCCAGAGATCAAACTGGGTGCTCAACAGAGCAACAGATCAGCAGACGACAGTCTGCTGCAAAGGAGTTAGCAGTAGCTCAAATACCATGAGCAGAAAGCTTGGGTGACACCGTTCCTCATAGCCACAAACTGGTCTAGGGGTAAGTGACCCCCAAGCTGGAGAGGCACAGGATCACAAATAACTCTTGAGTTGTAGAAGTCAGAGACAAATTTTCAACCCTAGTAATGATTTTATTATTTTCAAGGCTATCTTTGCAAGGAAAGAGTCTAGAAAACTTTTTTCTTCAAATGAAAGCTGAGCTTAGCTCTGGCAATTATAGGCCCCACAAATCAGGAAGCCCAGCAGCTGAGGGCTTTGAGCAGCCAGTTCTGAGCATCTGAAAGACACAAGCAATTTTGTGAGGGTCCATAACTGAAGTTCCCTCTACCTGAAGAAAGCAAGCATAGGAAGGGAGGCGGGGGGGAAGGGCGGGGTGAGTTATGGCCTTTCACTTGAGATTCTTCATCATGAGTTTCTAGCAGTTCCAAACATTTCCTAGGGAAAAAGTTGTAAGCTTTAATTGAAAGCCTGTTCAAGAAAGGAGTTCTTTTGTCAAAATCATTAAATCTCTAAGTAGCAGGGGCATTGCCCTTCTATAGTCTAGTAAGTTTCATAATGTCTGCTGCCTGCCGTAAAACTACCAGTATATTTTCTTACTGGAAACTAGACACAATCTTCCTCCTTCCTTATGTCTAAATTTATTATTGCAACCCTGCTTGCTGACTTGCCCAGTTTTATGTTTTGCAATTGTTTTAGATTGCTGCTTCCCATTTACTTACATGTAGTAGGTTACCTTATCTCCCTCCCTACTGGTGGTCTTACCATTCCTAAATTTGGTTTGAAATCACATGTATAGCCTTTCAGAGCTTCATTTTCTGCTTTGGAAAACATTGCCAGTTTAATGAAGAAAATGCTTTCAACTACGGGACTTTAAATTCTAAGATTTCTATTAGTCAGCATTCTTAAAAATGATTGTTTTAGCAATTTTTTGTCCTACCAGAGCTAATTTTAACATTACTGATTGTAGAGCACCTCTGGGACGTAGGCATGAAGGTCACTAGTGAAATACAAGATTGCTCTGTATCGTAAAATATTCAGTCTGGGCACTAAGAGAGGCTCTTGTTAGTCAACATAATATCGTCTGACACACACAGTTAAAATATTTCTGTATAGAATAAATGTCTGTCTTTATCTTCACATACTGGAGACAGAAAGTGAACTGATGGCTAATCTGAAGGGTACTAAAATTAAGTTATAAAGTCATTTCAAATCTCTGTCTAAAACTAATTCTCTACTCCTGACAGGTAGGAAGTGAAGATAAAAAACTGTCTGAAACTACCTATAGACAAACTGACTTTGCTTATTCTCCCATTCTATTTCAATGCACAATAATTATTTAGTCTAGTAGTAAACTATTAAAGTAAGATGTAAGCAGTTTTTAAAAGTATACTGAGGCTATCCTTGAAATAGATGGAGCTCAACTGAGTGCAAAATACTTGACTTCCTATTAGGAATATTACAATAAACTGCCTTTATTAATAAGGAAAACATATGACCAGTAAGCTACAAAATATCACAACTTGTGTAATCACACCATTGTTCTATCAGTCTTCATTATTCAAATGTAAATTTCAAAGTGATTAAAATTGATTTAGCAGTTAAAATATTACTTGGATATCTTATTATATTTGAAAATAGCCTCTGTCTATACTGAATAACACATCAAAACCACCGTAAGACAACTGAAAAATCATAAAATACTGTAATACAATATAAATGTACATTATAATTCAGACTTATGTATGGTAAGGCCACATTCACTGGGATGTTGCTAGTACAGGCTAACAATGTTTTAGTCTCTATTCTTAAAAAAATGTGTAAAAAGTTAGAACCACATCCTCCAAGTTAACAATATGAGTAGTTCTTACTAAGGTGTGCATTCCCACATAAGTAAATGAAATTACTTGCATTAGCGAGGACTACTAAGGCCTAGGGTGACCAGACGTCCCGTTTTTAAAGGGACAGTCCTGTATTTAAGCCCTCCTGCAGGTGTCCCGACTTTTTCTTAAAAACAGGCAAATTGTCTCGTATTTTCTGTCCTCCCCCCACCCCATTAGTACTGGCAGGTCCTGCTCCTGGCTGGATCCCTGGTCATGAGTCGCCTGTCCACCATCGATGAGTGGGGAGGGGATTCCAGTGGCTGAGATGGAGGTGGGTGTGCAGGGCTGGTGGCGGGGCGATGATACAGCATGCGAGGCAGACTGCTCCCTCTGCTGGTCCATTAGCGCAGCCCCCATTGTGTGCCGGCTCTTGGCCAGAAGCGCCCTGCCCCTCATCCCATTTCCAGCCAGTGCTGGCTATGCGCTGCGAGCTGCAGTGGTTGGTGAGTATAGGCAGGTGCCAGGCAGCAGCCAGTTATGTGTCACCTCTGCTGCCCATCCATTGGCACTTTACGTGCTCCCTCTCCCTGCTTTGCCTGCTCTCCCCTGCCAACCCCGCTGCTCCACCATATTCCCCTGGGCAGGCAGCATCCCCCTCCCAGTGCTATGGGGAGAACCGGCCCCCGGTCAGAGTGCTCAGCTCAACAACAGCCTGGCCACCAGGCTCTTTCCTTCCCGCACCGCCTCTGGCTGGGCTGGCACTCTGGGGGAAAGCCCAAGACCCTCTGGCCCAGGGCGGTGGCTAAAAGGAGCTGAGCCCCACATGTGTCAAAGCCCAGCACAGGGAATCCTCTCCACCCCTCAGCTAATTTCTAGAGTGGGGGTGGGGGTGGGAAAGTGATTGTCAGCCTGTTTATACTCCGAACCTGCAGCCTCCACAGCAGCCCCTTCACCCCCCAGGTCCACCCCCAGGGCACCCTGCCCTGCTGAGCCACCTCTCTGGCTGGGTCACTAAAGCCCCTGCAGTCAGCTTCCCTGGGTCCTAGTGCACAATGCATCCTCAGTGCTTAACCCCTTCAGGGCCATGCTGTAGCCAGAGGTGGCTGGATTATGCAGGTGGAGGTCATCACTACATCATCTCTCTCCCTCCACCCCCCCTTCCCTCCCACAGAGTGCTAAAAGGCTGCTGATGGCCATATTCTGGTGTGAATCCTGGCAGAAATCCAGGGAAGAGGGTATCTGACCCTGCGTGCCCCTCCCCATGTTTTGCATCAGGAAGACACGGCACCAGGTATCAGGAGAGGCAGGTCGGTCTTGGGGGCCCAGCCATCTTTGGAGGGCAGAGAGGGTCAGTTTAGTCAGTCACCCTCCCACCATGTGTGAGTCACATCTCCCCATGTGTGGGGAGGAGGGGAAGAGTGTGTGTGTCTCCCCTCCCAGTGTGAACCCTAAAGCCTTAAAGATGAGAAGGTAAATAAAAAGAAAAACTATCTAGTTGAATTCTTTTTAACAGGGGATCAGTCAATTTCATGTTAATTTGAACGTTTGTACTGCATAGTTCTGATTGATTGCCATTGAACTCACTTGAATTGGAGTAATTTTACCAAGTGTCCCATATTTAGCATAGGGAAATGTGGTCACCTTATTAAGGCCCAGATTTGTAGAGATATTTAGGCAGTGCTGTGCTTAACACTGCAACTCCTAGCTGATTTAGGAGCCTAAGTCTCATTTTCAAAAAAGGAATTGGGCAATTAGGAGTCAAAGGCTTAGGGCACCGCTACTCTGACCACAGTAATGCTTAAGTACCGTTAAAAATCTAGATCTAAGTCACAGAAGTAATGATTAGCAAGACTGGACCCTTGAGTTTTAGGCACATCCTCTATCTCAATAAATAATAAGTCTTTAGCAAAAACAAATATAGTCCGTCATTTGAATTAAATAATAATGAAAGTATATTGCTAATTTATACTACTGACTATGAGACCCAATGTGATTTAAAGAATTTTGTGAACAGCAAATACAGTAAGTGAACCATAATAATACAAAATCTGAAAATAGCTTTCAGTGTACAGCTTTGCTGGGAAATAACAGAAGGCCATAATTTTTATATGCAAAGGAAGAGGCGTGAGAAATAGTTGCAGTGAGTTCTACTGTGCAGTTCAGATTTTATTGTAGGCTTGAATGATAATGGAAAATTATCTTAGCCAAATTCTTTCAGTTTCAGTGCAATGGAGTTACTCAACATTTAGGACTCTGTTCAGCAAAGTACCACATGCCTACCCTTAAGCACTTTAGACTTTTATCCCTATTGATATGTTTAAGTACCTTGCTGATGCAGGGCTTATGAGCAGAATTTAGCCCTATGTTCAGATGATTATACAACCATCAGCTCTAAAGCAGGTAAACTGTAAACAATATTATCCCAGTTCTCTGTATGATTCATGCTTCTCAGAACATCATAAGAAAGATAATTGCTGTTGCACACTTACTGTGATAATGTGGTCAGTTCTGGGACATCACTGATTAACAAGCTGCAACAGAAAATATCATTAATGAATCATCCTCTCATATCAAATAATTTTATAAAAACTAAATAAAACATTTAAATAGAACAAGAACAACGAGGAGTCTTTGTGAAATATTTTAAAATTCTCAAAAACAATCTTAGGGAATATTTACAATGAACTGAAAATACAGATAATATCTCAAAGAACCTGATATGCAACAACAGTCATTTAAACAAAAATGTTACACAACCGCAGTTTAAATTTATGTTGTTTGCAGTCAATTACATAAACACACACACCTAAGGTTCACCTGTGCTGAATTCTAAAGCACACAGAGCAATAATTTCATTTTTGATGTAGTCTCCATTATTAAAGGGAAGACTTCTGTTAAAAACCATGGGTAACTTTCTTGCCCCACTTAAGTCACTGGGCCAGGATTTCACTCCATATTTTCAAACATCTTTATCTTTGGTACAAACATCTTAGGGTTCTGCTCATACAATGAGAAGTCAGTGCAGCTCCCTATGGGCACAAGTGTCCATCCACATGGATCTCATTGTAGGATCAGGACCTAAAATTATAAAACAGGAGAGGAATTAAAATATAACTGAGTTTTCACTATTCATGCTGTTTACTTTCTGCATTTTTACAAGGTGGATAACGAAAATAGACTAGATCAGGTTTTCTTTAGCTAATGTTCAAATTCTAGTCACTTTCACTTTCAAATTCTCATGGGCTGGCACAACTGATATATCTGGGTTGCAAACATTACATGGAGATACTTATTAAAGCAGCACAACTTTCCACTTACCTTTTTATTCAATGGAAACAATTTTATTGGTTTCAGGTTTTATTAATTTTTACATTTACAAAATCTAAATGTGGAGCCAAATTTAACCTAACTACATCCTTTTAACATGGTAAAAACATTATAAATTTAATACTGACTGCAGAAAGATACGAGAATGCCTTTCACAAGACATCCATGGATAATTTTAATTCCCAAAATGTACATAATTACATTATATAGGTGTCACAATTGCTCCTCTGAGCATGAATAACAGAAAGAAGACCGAACTGGGAACAAGGAAGACAAACAGAAAAGTGGAGAAATGCGGTGTATAGTGAAAAACGGACTACATTGGAGAATATAACCCTGGCCCAGTGACTTGAGAATTTCTCCTTTGTAGCCTGCTTTGATTTTCTAGTCTACTCAATTTTATCTTCATGGTCTTGGCACTTATGCCCATAGTATCTGTTCCTGTGGCACCCTTAAATGTCATCTGAATTTGGTAGAGACAAGGTGGGTGAGGTAAAACATTTTATTGGTGTTGGTGGAAGACACAATCTTTCAAGCTTCACAGAGCTTTTCTTCAAGTCTGGAAAAAGGTAACTGGCATATCATTGCTAAACATAAGGTAGGGGCACATGTAATAAGGGGCTGGCAGCAGTCTTGAGGGCCTAAGATATCCCACAGAAGTCTGGATCTCAGGCCAAACGTTTGAGGCTAGACAGATATAGGGGGTGGCAAGAGGAGAACAGCCATGCAGCCTCACTGATTAAAGCAAACAAGAACAAGCCCCATCTTGCCATGTGCTAGAGACAACACCTATATATATCAACTATTAACAAAGCACTACAGTGTGCTGCATTGTATTAGCCTCACTCTGACACACAGCAGAGAGGGAGAATCAGTTTCCATGCACAGAGATTATCCAGAGGTTGAAAGACCCAAATTGAACTGGGGAGTAACCTAACAAGTCCCCCAGGGCAACAGGGACTGCAAAGGGAACCAACATCTTAAGGAGACAAAGGCTGATGGGAAGAAAAAAGGCTGCCTCAGCCTGATCTTGCTGGAGACCCTGCCCCTCCACCCTCCCTCCCCATGCCAACTCAGCCAGCTACATCTTCTTCCTGCATGCTTTCCCCTGCTCTGGCTGGGCACTGGGACGGGGGGCAGAAATGTAAAGGAGAAGAGAGACTCCCTGCTATCAGTACCAAGACCACAAGAGCCCCTGGTGGTTGGGAGGAGTAGCTGTAAGGGTACCCCTGTTAAATCCATACTGCCCTGCTGGATGCATAGGACAAAGTGAGCTGGAGCAGGCACTCTGAAAATCCCATGCAGAGATTATTTGTAATCTTGAAAAGAAGAAAATATTAAAGGCAGACAATAGTTTTATGCCCAACCCAGATCATCCGGCTCTGCAGCCTGCTTATAACATACTGGTTTGCATAACAGAACCTTATTATCAGAGCCAAAAACTTCAACTGAGTACTGATTCTGCTGAAGACTAGAGATACTGCTAACATTCCAGCAAAGAACTTTGGAGTAGAAGTTGATTTGCTAGGCTCACACTGCACACTGATAAATGTAAAAAAAAATGCGTGCAAAAGAGTAACAAGTCTCAAATGCTAAGGCAAACATTTTTGGTCATATTCAGTCCCGGATAAGCAGGCACAAGTCCACTGACTTCAATCTTGTCAGATACTTTGTGTAGACCTAGTGAATAGGGTGGACTAACAGTTCCAAATATTATATGATACTATCAAGCCAGGCAGCTCAAAATAGTAGTGAATTGCAGGTGATCTAAGCCAGACAAACACTGAGTCTTTATTGAACAAGAAAACTGTGATGGTATATATATTGCTAGGTTACTATGGATTCAATTAGAAAAAAAAAAGCCCTCCAGAAATTTATATACAATTTTTGACAAAGGGTATTTTGTGGGTCTGGGATAAAACTAGGGGTTAAATTATTTTCCCTTTATAACAACACCCACTGCAAATCATCCAGATTTTAACCAAAACCATTAAGAGTTCTGAAGACTGGGAAAACCATATAACACATACAGTTAGCCAGCTGTTCAAAGAAACTTTTCTAACTTGTTTAGAAATCATAACTAATTTTAACCAGCCCACTCTATCATGGTACCAGTATCTTCAAGGTCAGCATTATGTTTATCAGCTTTCTATATACAACATTCTGAGAAAGTTAACTTTAATAGCAGAGATTAGAAAACAAACAATCAACCAGAAGAAAAAAACAAACAAACAAAACCCTACATTTGTATCAATCTTTGCAGCCAACTTTCTTAACAAAAAGTGTACATGTATGACATGGTGCAAAAAAGGATTTGGACAAATAAGTTACTCCAAAGCAATAGGCTGTGATCTGAGGCGGGGGGGAAGAAGACCAGCAACCTCAGTTTGCAGCGTGATACAACAACATTTCTTTAAGACACTTTTTAAATGGTACTTCACATGAGACACATTAAAAAAAAAATACACAGACTGACTAGGAGCAAGCACTGCAGAATCTGTGCAGAGAGAAGATTTTATATATATATGGTGGATATTTCCACTCAGACAATATTGGGATCCAATTCACAATAAATATCACAAATTTTTATATTTATTACCATATAATTCTTTGGTAATCCTTCTGAGAATTCCTAACAGAAATGATCATACTCAAAGAAATGAAAAATTAATCTGAACTGCTGGTAGTCACTAAACTACTGATAATCTTAATCGATAAAGAAAAAAAGAGTCCAAATCTTGTGGAATGGTTACAAAAATACATCTCCACCTCGATATAACGCTGTCCTCGGGAGCCAAAAAATCTTACCGCGTTATAGGTGAAACCGCATTATATCGAACTTGATTTGATCTGCCAGAGTGTGCAGCCCCCCACCCCCACCCCCGAGCGCTGCTTTACCGTGTTATATCGGGTGGCGTTATAATGGGGTAGAGGTGTATGGGCATTTGTTATTAATGAAAAAATTAATATATCAGTCATGTACCTTGAAAAACAGACACTGTACTTACATATTTGGTTACCAATAATTCACTTTTCAGACAAAGTACATTCATCTGTAAAAACAAAGTACATCTCTCTAATTTTTTTTTAATTTTGATCCTTTTTATAGATACACCTGGTTTGATAAATATGAGTGGAGTCAGCAGTTTCACTCATTTCATAAAACCATATGTTCCGAATGGTGTAATGAGACTAATTCTATAGTATGGGAACATCCTGTTAAATATTGAGACCTGATTATTATTACTATATGTTACTCTGAACAAATAAATAACCTCACCGTTATAATAATTATTGTCTTGTTTCTAATATTTATATGGAACGACTTGTAAACTTAATTAAGATTTCCTAAATAGCTACAAAACACCACAAAAACTCCTGATTTCCTTTAATGGTGGTAAACTTACAGCAGTAATTTTGTATCTATGATTTACTTCACTACAAGTGTAGTACAACACTCCTCTTATCACAACGGTATGAAGCATCATCTCTCCACTTTACAGGTTAGGAATGTTAAGCTATTTGAATTAGAAACTGAAAACAAATAAGATCTCTGCAGCAGTTTTATTCATCTTCTTTTGATACCCAGACTCCACCACAAAACTGCCTGAGAAGCATCCTATGCTCCAGATGGCATTCTTAAAGAGAGGAGAAGCAACCATATATAACAACTGTAAACATTACTAAGTTAAGATCAGGTGACGGGGTATACGTGTGCAGGCCAAATCTTGAGGTCCTTAATTGTGTGAACTCACATTCATTTCCTTTGAGTAAGGACCACAGAACATTATACACTCCTTAGGCTCTCTCTTTAATATGCCAAACATATCTGCAATAACATATTATCAAGTCAGTCAAAATCGTTGTCCATTCTTCATCTACAAAGGAGAACAGATCTAATTAACAGTCTCATGTTACTGGGATTTGTTACTCTTTCCAGAGACTATATGTTTTGTTGTTCACAGATCTATTTTGTTGCTGCAGAGGTTTCCCTCAATATATTGTTAATCCTAGCCAAGGGCATTTAATACATGGCCTCCCACCTCTAAAGAGACATATGTCTATATTTTCCTTTTTGAAGAAACTATTCAACTATGCGAGATAGAAAATGTTGAAAAATTACTCTTGAAAATGTTTTCTAAAGAAGAAGTTAAGACATACATTTCTTCCTACAGTTAGCTGAAAGCTCATGCTTTCACATTATTAAAAAAAAAAAAAAGGGGGGGGCGGGTTTAAAAGAGGAAATTCAACGTTTATAGACAAGAAATGATGGCAGGGAAGGAACTGAAACAAGCTAAGGTTCCAAGAGACTGAAAAAGGATTAGTTATATATATTTTGACATTGCTTATGAAAAGTAAAAGAAATTTAATTATTTCAGCTTATTTTTGCAGACCCCTTATATATTCACTACATTTCATTTTTGCTTCAGCAACAATTATTTATTTAAACAATGTAAACTGAGAATTTTAGGAGGTGGATAATGGAATTAAGTACCTAATTTATATTAAATTTCAATGGGATTTGGATGCCTTAGTCTCCTTTGAGGAACCAAACCATGTTCTGTACAACTGAATGTATCAAATTTCACCTCTTTGCAATATCAACATTTTAATACAAAAATAAATCAAGATTTATCCTCACTACTAGACTGTATAAGGTACATCTCAATGGAGATGTACAGCTATGTAGCATGTATCATCTGCATTAGCCAGACTTTACACTAGAAATGGCATGTAGATTACACAGGTAGAAGTGATATCACATCCATAATTACCCATACTTTCAATGAATCAGAGTGTCTATGGGCTGCTAGAAGAGCAAAAAGATATCAGAGGTGGATGTCAGTGGCAAAACCCAGTATTACATATTTCATTGGAAAAATATGATGCAATCTACCCATTTTTCTTGAAGAAAATTATTGTAGCCTCAGACCAGGAATGAATGCAGCTCTGGATTTCCCTGTGATGGGGAACAGGAGATATAAAGTCATATTTCAATTACTAGGTTAGCATTCCAAATGCTCACAAGTCAAGGAAATGTAACTAGAAATCAGATTTGGGGGAAAGGGGGAAGGAATCTAAATACTGAACACGCTATAAGTAAGTATGTTAGCATTTGGAATGTTATATAGCTAACGTACATGTACTACTCTTAGATCATGGCAAAATTGAGCAGGCATGAAACACACCCAGAGACTCCGTTGACAGCTTTTTTCATAAAGGCATTTTACCTCTATTACTACAGAAATTAAAGATGGGAAAGATCTATGTCTAACCCATTCCCTCTGCTAGCATATGATTCTCCCACATGGTCCATTTTATGGTGCTTTGTCCACGTCTCCAGGGAATGGAGATTTTCTTTTAGAAGAGTATCCCTTGGCCTAATAAAATGCAATTATTGGGAATAAATATTGGATATTCAGCCCAAATTTTCCATTTCATCCCATTACTTCTGCTAATATCTCTTTATACTGTGCTAAAGAATTCCCTTCCTTGCTCCTAATTATAAAAGCCAAAGGGCAATAAAATCCACTTGCTTTTTCAGTGCCTTTGAATATACAGACTTCATTCTCAAAAGGGGTTGTACACACAGCTGCAGAAGATGCATGACAGCAAAGCCAGCTGTAACCATGAAAGGTCAGTCCATTCAATTAGAACCCACAAAAGGAAAATTATATGTTATTGCAGCATCTCTGCCACAATTCTCTCAACACGAAGGTGAGTAGAGACAAGTAATAAAGAATACAAGTTTATTTTGCACTACAATTAGGGTAAAAGAGAAAGAACTCTGAAGGTCAGAAACTAGAGGGAGGATGTGTGTCACTCTTTAGCTAGGTGATCTGAATGAGACAAAATATTATACTATAAGAAAGCATCTGGCTATTTTTACACTTATAGAATGCTATAACAGCACAGCTGCAGCTATGCTGCTGTAGTGCTTCAGTATAGACACTCACTACAGTGACAAGAGGACTTCTCCTATCGCTGTAAGCGATCCACTTCCCCAAGAGGCGGTAGCTAGGTCAACAGAAGAATTCGTCCATCAACCTAGCACCGTATGCCAGGGATTAGATTGGTTTACCTCCATCTCTCAGGGATTTGGATGTTTTGCACCTCTACGACAGCAGCTATGCCAATGTAACTTTTCAGTGCAGATCAGACCTCAGGGTATACTACACGTCTCCCTGACAGTTTTGCCCTATCTTTATAACTTCTTACCCTTCCATTTTGCCAGTCTGCCTGTTGCCTATTGCTGATACTTTTATAACTCCTGTACAATTCCACTGACACCATGCATCAGTTAATAACTGAAATAGCCACCACCTATGATTTCAAATGCAACTGCTATTTCCTTCAGAGTCCATCTGTTCACTCTTGATATTGCTCTTCTCAAGGTGTCTCATCTTGACGGTACCCCTTCTAGAGAAAGTTGTAATTTTTATGGGTTGGCTTATCACGGTTCACACAACTGCTATAACTGATAAAAGCCAGGATTTTTATGCAAATGAAGATGACTATATTTACTGAGGGTTGTGATTACAAAATAAACCATAAGAGCAAAGGCATGAGTAGCTGGTACATGCCATGAAGAACAAAGACACACAGCCTTATGTTTATGTCATGAACTGCAGAAAATGACAAAAAAATGTAATCAAATTGTTTCACACTTTACAAAGCACACATTCCTTGTTGAGGATATTCATGTGTCAAGTCTGAAGTTTTAGATTCACTACATGTTTTTTAAAAGAATGAAATACACCCCTCATACACCTCTATTCTCAATAATACAAAAATGGCCAAACTGGATTGAATTCACACAATCACCTTTGCTGTGAGAACAAGCATAACACTGTTTTAACTCCTAAAACTTTATGAAGAGATCTCAAGTCTGAGGAAACTCTTGTGCACAAGCTAGTTTTTAAGAAAGATAAAATGAACTTAGTTGTAAGTATTATTGATCATTACTGTTTCTTTTTACTCCATGGAAGCAGACAGATAAGAAAAATATATATCAAAAGCCAACGTCTACAGTTTTACACACCAAAACAGTGACACTTAATATTGGATATCAGCTCTTTTGAGGAAGCCAAACAAGTGCATGGCTAGAACAATCAAGGAACCAGCTTACTCAAGTTTTATATAAAAGCCACACATGAGCAATGTATATTGAAAGAGTCTATAATATTCCTGGGGGAATTCTGCGCCACTGCGCATGTGTAGAATTCACATCCCCCACTGATTTCTTTGCCGCTCCACAGAAAAATGACTGACAGGGAAGCAAAGGGAAGCTGCAAGAGCAGTCACACACCACTCTCGAGCTGCACAGGTACATTGTTTCAGGCACTCAGAGCAGCCAGCAGAGAGGTAAACCACCACAGGGCTGGGAACATCCCAGCCAGTAGCTCCTGCCCTGAGCTGGATCAGCTGGTAGTCCCAGCTGGGCTGGAGGCAGGAGAGGGCAGAACTTCCTCTTCTTCCGTTAACGAGTGGCTAGGGCTGCGTCAGACTCATCTCCAGAAACGTCCCCAGCTGCAGGAAGCTCAGCATCCTCCCCTGCTTCCTTCCCCCATCGCTCCTCAGCCGCAGTGGAAGGGGTCACTGTATGGGGAGCTGCTCCCTCATTTGCCCAACTCCCATGCATCTGGATCTCCCATACCCAGACACCCCTACAAAGCCTGACCCTCACCCAGAACCTCCTAGTCCTCCATACCCAAACCCCATCCCATTGAACCTCAACCCCTTCATCTGGAGGCCCCTGCACCAGACCCCCTGCCTCTGGACCCCCACCTGTGCTCCCTGCACTCATATCCCCACCCTGATGAGCCTGAGCCCCCACATCCAGCCCTCCAACTAGCTGCACCAGACCCCTGCCCCACCAACCCCCCCTCCCAGCACCCAGCTTCCCTTGCTGAGACCCCCACACCCCTCGTTGAGCCCCAACCACTTTCACCTGGAAGCCCCCGCAGAGTCCCATTGCCCCTGCACATGGAACCCCTCCAATAAGCCTCTGTGCATCCAGATTCCCTCACACTGAGACTCCCCAGTAAGCTGCCTGCATCCAGATTGTCCCACACAGAATCTTCTCACCCCACAATGAGCCCCTCCACACTTGGATCCTGCCTGGTATAGCGTGCCTGCCCCACACCTGGTGCGCCTGGGGCAGAGCCCCAGGGTGTTTCTGGGGCAGGCCCAGGCCTTGTGCTGTGTCAGGGTCAGTTGCAGCCTCACCACTAAGTCCGTGTCCCGGAAGTGGGGAGGCTACAGGGTGATCTCCCTTCTTCGTACAGCCAGCGGCCTTCTGCTCCTCACTGCTATGCTGAAGCCTCTGCATTTATTTATTGACAAATAAAACTTGCAGAATTTTAAAATATTGTGTGCAGAATTTTTAATTTTTTGGTGCAGAATGCCCTCAGGAGTGCTATAATATGGTTTGAAGGTCAGAGTAAAAGTTGTATGGAAATGGGTAAGGTGAAATTTTACATAAGTATTGTGTGAACTGTAAGGGTAATAAAAGATTTTAAGTTATCTTAATTTGCCATGTTATTTTCATACTTTAAAATATATTTTAAATAAAATTTGATATAAGGTTAGATTATTTTTGCAACCTTAACTTTTAAACTAAGGTAAGCTTTTTGCATCAGAATACTAATAAAAGTGAGGTAACAGGATACAAAATTCTGCTCATTTAACTAAGTAATCCCAACAATATTGATAAATTTTGGTCTACAATACAGAATATTTCTCTTTAAAAAAAAATAGACAATTGAGAGATACACATGAACACAATGGAAGAAGAAAGGCTAGCAGGTGGTATGGAATACTTCTGTTTGAAACTCCAAGGGACTGTCATCAGAAATCAAATAAAAACATTAAATATGAAATATATTGAACTTTAAAAGTGTCTTTTTAATGTCAAAGCTGATCACATCCTTAGTCCCTAAATTAAAACACTGATGAAACGATAATTTAAAACACACAGTAAACCACATTTAAGAATCTCCCTTGAACAAGCTTAGCAACAAGAATAATGCTCAACCTCGCTTTTTCTTAATCATTGTGAAAGAAAATTACATGAGCCTAGATTGATTCTGGTCCAAATATTCAATGCACAGATTAAAACAGTGACTTCAGTAGGGAGATTTTACAGTAAGTGGAGACTACTGAAACTCAACAATGAATATGTGATCTGGCATGCACTTGAGGAAGTTACACAATACCGACATGTTTATGCAATGAAAATATTAGTAAAAGGCAAAGAAAGCCTTTTCAGATTAAATACGGTTTTCCCTCAAAATGACTATTACACATACACATTTAAATGGGAAAAGCAGTCAGTATTTATAAATCAGTCATGCAATAATATAACAAGTTTCCCCGCAACCTGCATTTTTGTTATGGTTCCTCATTTAAAAGACATCTTGCTATTTATTTTAGGTCTCACTAATATGAAGTATAAAGTATATATGCCGTTAAATGCAAAAAAATTCATTAATGCAAGACAACATTGCACTGTTAAAAGTCACAAGGAGTCAAAGTGAAATAACTGAACTTCCACACATTTTAGAAGTGGGAAAGGAGAGGTAATTTTAAGATCGACCAAAAATATTATTTAATCTTTTTTAAAAAAATCTGGTGACTCATGAATTTTTTTAGGGGTTGGCAATACTGAGAATCTAAATATTGCATTGCAGGCACAGCTATACTTAAGCCACACATTTAATAAGGAAAACAAACAGAAATTACAATGCATGCGAAGAAACAGACTTTAACCTTGATTTTATATTCAGATTCTTAGTATAGGTACTGTGATGTGTGCCGGAGTCCCCATTAATTTCAATGGGGTTCTGCACAGTTAGAAGGCTATGCAAATAATTGATTTAATTGCAGAACTTAGGCAGTTAACAGGGTGGTTAAAATCTTCATTTTTGCATTTCCTGATTTTAAAATTAACTGTGCAACCTTAAAGTTGCACAAACAGGCTTTAAAAAAAAACAAAAAAAAAAAAACCATTTGATTTCCTTGTTTTCTCCCGAAAGTACAGAATGAAAAAAAGAAATTTCCTGTGCTTAATATTAAAGTTCTAGTTAAACTCTGAAGTTGAATAAAAAGATAGGATGAGGTTGTTTCCCACCTTTGTTGCTGCTATCATTTGGCTTGATGTTTTTTGTTTTGGTTTCATGTTTTTTCGTGCAAACCTGAGTTAACTGGTTTACACTGACCGCTGCATCATCTATATTAAATAAAAAGTCAGATACTGTAGAACCCCAGAAAAAACTGTAGTTTCCCGAAGTTGTGAGGTCAGCAATTTTCTTTTCATGATTGAGGTTTGCTCAAGTCATGGATGCATACAATGACCTGAAAAGGATTTGTTTTTCTAAACAACTGGGTTTAAGCCCTTTATTGTTTGTTAATTATGTATAAATAATCTGTTTTTTTAAACTTATGTTCTTGGTTTTCACATAAGTAATTCAGGACTAGTATAACTTGGAAGATTATGGTGACAGGAGAACTAGTGAAGTTATGAAAGATTAAAAACTGAGCAACTAAGAAGAGTAATTATTAGCCAGATAGTTTAAAACATTTTTTGTTAACATCGGTAACTCTAGTGCCTATTCAACACTTGCTATAAAGGACATTTTTGTTAACATTTCAACGCCCTTGTCCCATAAGATATGAGAACTCACAAACATTTCTCAGACCATAAATAAATTATCCAAGCAAAACCAGACTTGTTGACATTACTGATAATTATGAAAAAAAGAGAATAATTAAATTCATAAACAATTAGTTAACCCTCATTCTGGATTACTTACATGCCAAATCTGAGGTTTTCAAAGTAAGCCATGTAGGGTACACCTACAAAGCAGCTGGGAAGTGAGAGTCCCAGCTTGGGTAGATGTATATGCACTAGCTGTGCTTGCTATTGCCTAAAAATAGCAGTGTAACCTCAGTGGCATAGGTAGCAGCTCAGACTAGCCACCTAAGTACATACCTGGGGATCAGGGCAGGATTGTACTCAGGTGATTAGTTTCAAGCTGTTCCCCATGCCACCACAGCCATGTGGCTACTTTTAGGGGCTAGCTCAAGTATCTCTACCCGAGCTGGGAACTACATCTCACAGCTGCTGTATAGACTGCTCTTGGGACTTGTTTGTTTGAGGGAGAGAAGGGAAAGCGACCACCGCCAAACACACAACTTTAAAAAACAAACAAACAACTGAATAACTAAACAAACAAAACAAAAACCTCCACTCTTTTGGGCTGAACCAACATTTCAGACATTTTAGCCTAAGAAGTAATTTGAGATAAGTTATTAAAAGTTATAGTTTAACACAGAAGAGTGAGCCAGGAAATTGCTGCTGTGATGCCATAAACAACAACAACATAAGCCAACCACTTTATGATAGTTTACAAGAGAAGAGTTCCATAATAGGTTATTAAAACTGTATCTCCCAGTTCATCTTTTGCCGGCATCTGGAAACCACAAGGGACTTTTCAGTAGGTAGACAGAAGACTGGCCTAGGCTACTGAAGATAATGGGCTCTCTAGAACTGTTAATATAATACAAGAAAACTACAGTATGATATGAAGGGCAACAGAGAATAGTAAACTGTGAAGGAGAAATTAGTATGGATGATGAAGAGGAACGTGGGTATGGTAAGATGTTAAGTGCAATTTAGCAGATGTAAATGAATTCAGCTCAGCACGGAACAAAAGAGCCTTGCATGATAGGCTACCAGGGGCGGCTCTATATTTTTTGCTGCCCCAAGCACAGCAGGCAGGTGGCTTTCGGCCGTACGCCTGTGAGCGGTCCGCTGGCCACACGGATTCAGCAGCGCACCTGCGGGAAGTCCAACAGTGCCGTGCCATTGGCGTCCCCACTGCCGAAGCCGCAGGACCAGCGGGCCTCCCGCAGGCGCGCCAATAAAAGCCACCTGCCTGCTGCCCTCACAGCGACAGGCAAGATGCCCCTCGCGGCTTGCCGCCCCAGGCACGTGCTTCCTGTGCTGGTGCCTGGAGCCGCCCCTGCAGACTACCATAACAGCTCTCGGATCCCTTTTTTCTTAACAGTGAATGCAAGTATACAAATAGAGGACACCAACACCAAAAATCCCATCATCTCTTTTCTGCCCCCGAAAACAGATTACTAAACAGGAGTTCAACAGCATATTTTAGACTCTCAACTGAAGACTTCAGCAACAAGCATAACATGGGCAGGTGCAGAATTCCACAGGTATGAACAATCTTGAAATTCTGCAGAGTATCAATTTTTAAAATTTAGATTTTGTTTCGGTTGCTAATAAATCCTTCATTCTATAAATCAGTGCATTACTGTCTTGTGCATTTATTAATAATGTAGCTCAAGAGGGGTAAACATCCTCCATTCATCTCAGTTAAGTGTTCAGTTCTAAGATTAGTTCCCCTAAAGAATATGAAAAACACACACACACACACCCCTCTTCACCTCTAGACTCCCAAGTAGATGCTGCACCAGCAAAGCTGAGATGTAGCACTGATAGGCACATTGTACTGGCATGTAGTGTCACCTATCATCAGTAAGTTCTTAAAGATTCTGCCATACCTTCCAAGAAGGTGTCGCTACTGGAAGTGAACAAATGCTAAAATGCCAAGGTCGTCCCCATTAACAGATTTAAAGGAGTTTCTCATTTTAAAATCAGGACCAAAAGTTTTGTGATTACCATCACCACTTCCATTTCCTCTGCTCTTCTGGAATTTCACATCTCAGAGGCCATCAGGTGACAGGCACAAACTTTTTCCCCCCACCAAATACTGACTTACCTCAGACAATAGGTTAATTCATCTCGTTTTAAGAACCAAGGGTTACTTCGCTATATGAGATAAAAACTAGAGATGGGTAGCCAGTCAGCTTTGGGATTTACAAAACCCCATTAGCGGCTCAGATCAGTGTTCCACTTCAACTGAATCCCAGCAATTCAGAAGGGCGGGGGGGAAATAAATTAGATAATTACACACAATTTCAAAATATCTTCATATGTTAATTGAAATTAGCATAGATTGGTTTGTATTACTTTCCAGTTTAGTAAGAGAAAAAACAGAATAATGAAATCTAGGTTATCTCTGGAACAGGGCTTGAAAAGGAAAGATGGAAGGAGATCATTCAGGAGAGAGAGTTAGAGGGATTATTCTGGTTAATGTAACCACTGTAATCTGGATTTTTTAAAACACAGGCAATGCTGCTTTTAAGAAAAAAGTACTGAAGGGGGAAGCTGTACTACATTATTTAATGTGGTGTACGTGTTATAAAAAAATGAAAAAGCATAACTTTTTTAATTGCATATCTACAAAAGTCACTGATGTTCATCAGCAGGCTTTGTGACAAAGCACCAGAAGAAAGCTTTTTTTTTTTTCCTTTTTGCATTAACTATGGAGCCACTGACTGATGTAAAACTTATTGTATTTTAAATTTGGATAAAATCTGAGTTTGAAATGCTTATTGGGCTAGTATCCAGGACCGGTGCCAGTATTTTTGGCGCCCTAGGCGCACAGCCATTTCGCCGCCCCGTGCGCTGCTCCGGCGGCTCCGGTGGACCTGGCGTTCCTGCGGAGGGTCCTCTGGTTCTGCGGCTCTGGTGCCACAGGACCAGCGGACCCTCTGCAGGTCCACCAGAGCTGCCTGCCGCCCCCCCCCCCCCCCAGCAAAATGCCACCCCCCAATAATCCTGGAGCCCTAAGCGATTGCTTAGGTCACCTAAATGGAAGTGCCAGCCCTACTAGTATCAGAGGGGTAGCCGTGTTAGTATGGATCTGTAAAAGCAGCGAACAGTCCTGTGGCACCTTATAGACTAGCAGAGGTATTGGACATGAGCTCTCGTGGGTGAATACCCATTTCGTCAGACACGAAAGCTCATGCTCCAATACGTCTGTTAGTCTATAAGGTGCCACAGGACTTATTGGGCTAGGTTCTCCAGGACAGATATTATTTGAGCAAAACATCTATATCCCACTCCACCCCAAGTCCTTGTTTTATAGGGGGCCCTAACTCAGCAGGTAATTTGCTATTTTCAGACCACCAAACACAAAAGAGGGGGGAGCAAGAGAAAGAATATCAAAAGAAGAAAAAAAAAACAGCAAGAAACAAGGAAACAGAGGACAGAAACCAAGAAGAAAAACAAAAAAGGTATAGTGAAAGCAAGCAAAGGCAAATCAAGGAAAGATATGACAAAAAGGTTGGGCCGGTTTTGTGGCTGGCTGCTCTGCATAGCAGATAATCTTCAGCCAAAAGTAGGAGTTAGGGCATGTCTTCACTAGCTTTCTAATGCTTGCAAGTTACTCATGACACAAATCAGGATAACAATTTCATTCTACTAGCTAAACCTCCAGTAATTTTAATACTTCAGTCCTTTAAACAATCACATTCTGATATTTTTTAACATATAAGATTTACAATTACGGCCGTCAAGCTATTAAAAAAATGAATCTCGATTAATCACAATTGGGGCCACATTCTCCCACCCTTACTTATGATCAGGGCTGTCAAGAGATTAAAAAAATTAATCGTGATTAATCACGCTGGTGAACAACAATAGAATACCATTTATTTATATATTTTTGGATGTTTTCTACATTTTCAAATATATTAATGTCAATTACAACACAGAATACAAAGTGTACAATACTCACTTTATACTTATTTTTTATTACAAATATTTGCACTGTAAAAAACAAAAGTAATAGTATTTTCAATTCACCTAATACAAGTACTGTGGTACAATCTCTATCATCAAAGTCGAACTTACAAATGTAGAATTATGTACAAAAAACACTGCATTCAAAAATAAAATAATTTAAAACTTTAGAGCCTACAAGTCCACTCAGTCCTACTTCTTGTTCAGCCAATCACTCAGACAAACAAGTTTGGTGAGAATTTGCAGGAGATAATACTGCCTGCTTCTTGTTTACAATGTCACCTGAAAGTGAGAACAGGCGTTTGCATGACAGTTTTGTGGCCAGCGGCATTGCAAGGTATTTATGTGCCAGATGTGCTAAAAAAAGGGATAGGCAACCTATTGCACGTGTGCCAAAGGCAGGATACAAGCTGATTTTCAGTGGCATTCACACTGCCTGGATCCTGGCCACCAGTAAAGGGGGCTCTGCATTTTAATTTAATTTTAAATGAAGCTTCTTAAACGTTTTAAAAACCTTAAAAAGAACAGGAGTACTTGTAGCACCTTAGAGACTAACAAATTTATTTGAGCATAAGCTTTCGTGGGCTACAGCCCACTTCATCAGATGCATGTAGTGGAAAATACAGTAGGAAGATATATACACAGAGAATATGAAACAATGGGTGTTATCATACACACGATAAGGAGAGTGATCAGTTAAGGTGAGCTATTACCAGCAGGAAAGAAAAAACTGTTTGTAGTGGTAATGAAAATGGCCCATTTCCTGCAATTGACACGGAGATGTGAGGAACTGTGCATGGGGAAGTACTTTTACTTGTGTAATGGGCCATCCAATCCCAGTCTTTATTGAGGCCTAATTTGATGGTGTCCAGTTTGCAATTTAATTCCAATTCAGTAGTCTTTTGTTGGAGTCTGTTTTTGAAGTTTTTTTTGTTGTAATATTACAATTTTTAGGTCTGTTATCGAGCGGCCAGGGAGACTGAAGTGTTCTCCAACTATTTTTGAATGTTATAATTCTTGAGGTCTGATTTGTGTCCATTTATTCTTTTACGTAGAGACTGTCCGGTTTGGCCAATGTACATGGTAGAGGGGCATTGCTGCCACATGATGGCATATATCACATTGGTAGATGTGCAGGTGAATAAGCCCCTGATGGCGTGGCTGATGTGATTAGGTCCTATGATGGTACCCCCTGAATAGATATAAGGACAGAGTTGGCAACGGGCTTTGTTGCAAGGATAGGTTCATGGGTTTGTGTTTTTGTTGTGTGGTGTGTGGTTGCTGGTGAGAATTTGCTTCAGGTTTGGGGGCTGTCTGCAAGCGAGGACTGGGTATTAGGGGATGAGAGCTGAGGAAGCGTCATTCTAAGTCAGCCATAAAAATGTTGGCATACTGTGGGGCCATGTGGGTACCCATAGCAGTGCCGCTGATTTGAAGGTACACATTGTCCCCAAATGTGAAATAGTTATAGGTGAGGACAAAGTTACAAAGTTCAGCCACCAGGTTTGCGGTGACATTATGGGGGATACTGTTCCTGATGGCTTGTAGTCCATCTTTGTGTGGAATATAGGTGTAGAGGGCTTCTATATCCATAGTGGCTAGGATGGTGTTTTCAGGAAGATCATTAATGGATTGTAGTTTCCTCAGGAAGTCAGTGGTGTCTCGAAGAAAACTAGGACTGCTGGTAGCGTAGGGCCTGAGGCTATGTAGACTATGTAGCCAGGCTATGTAGACTCCCCTCTCAGGCCCTACACTACCAGCATGCTTAGCTATCTTCGAGACACCACTGACTTCCTTTTTGCAGATACAGAATAACATGGCTGCTACTCTGAAACCTACTTAAAACCTTATTTACTTTATATAAAACAATAGTTTAGTTATATATTATAGACTTATAAAAAGAGACCTTCTAAAAACATTAAAATATATTACTGGTATGCAACACCTTAAATTAGAGTGAATAAATGAAGACTCGGCACCCCACTTCTGAAATACTGCAGACCCTGCGCTAAAGATTCATATGTCCCTTCATGTTTCAGCCACTGTTCCAGAGGACATGCGTCCATGCTGATGATGGGTTCTGCTCAATAACAATCCAAAGCAGAGCAGACCGATGCATGTTCATTTTCATCATCTGTGTCAGATGTCACCTTTTTTGGTGGCTCGGGTTCTGTAGTTTCCACATCTAAGTGTTGCTCTTTTAAGACTTCTGAAAGCATGCTCCACACCTCGTCCCTCTAAGATTTTGGACAGCATTTCAGATTCTTAAACCTTGGGTCAAGTGCTGTAGCTATTTTTAGAAATCTCACATTGGTACCTTTGCGTTTTGCCAAATCTGCTGTGAAACTGTTCTTAAAATGAACATGTGCTAGGTCATCATCCAAGATTGCTATAATGTGAAATATATGGCAGAATATGGTAAAACAGAGCTGGAGACACATAGTTCTCCCCCAAGAAGTTAGGTCACAAATTTAATTAACACATTATTTTTTTAATGAGCATCATCAGCACGGAAGCATGTCCTCTGGAATGGTGGACGAAGCATGAAGGTACATACGAACGTTTAGCCTTATCAGGTATGTAAACACCTTGCAATACCGGCTACAAAAGTGTCATGCGAATGCCTGTTTTCACTTTCAGGTAACACTGTAAATAAGAGGCAGGTAGCCATATCTTTCGTAAATGTAAACAAGCTTGTTTGTCTTAGCAACTGACTGAACAAGTAGTATGATTGAGTGGACTTGTAGGCTCTAAAGTTTTACTTTTTTTTGGTTTTGAGTGCAGTTATGTAAAAAAAAATCTACATTTCCAAGTTACACTTTCATGATAAAGAGATTGCACTACAGTACTGATTTGAGGTGAATTGAAAAATACTATTTTCTTTATTTACAAATATTTGCACTGTAAAATTTATAATAAAAAATAATATAAAGTGAGCACTGTATACTTTGTATTCTGTGTTGTAACAGAAATCAATATAGGTGAAAATGTAGAAAAGCATCCGAAAATATTTAATACATTTCAATTGGTATTCTATTGTTTAACAGTACAATTAATCATGATTAATTTTTTTGAGTTAATCGTCTGAGTTAACTGCGATGGACAGCCCTATTTATAATATATATTTTAAACATTATTTGAAAAATATATTACTATTCATAGACTTTATGGTCAGAAGGGACCATTATGATAATCTAGTCTGACCTCCTGCACAGTGCAGGCTACAGAATCTCACCCACCCACTTCTGTATCAAACCTGTTTCTGAGCCATTGAAGTCCTCAAATCATGAACTAAGTGAGGCAAGAACTGTGTGTCTTGCTGTGCGCTTGTACAGTTTCCAGCATAATGGGGCCAATAACTTCACTGGCTCTTGTGCACTACTGCAATACAAATAATAAGTAAAGCGAAAACCCCGTAATACATGGGAAAAATTTGACCCCAAGTCCTAAAAGCTGTTGTCTGTATAGCTCAAAATTTCTTCCAGAAAGGGGTGAAACATTTTCAGTTAAAACACACACATACACAAGTGTCTACTGTGTGGTGTTCAATACTACAAAATATCTACACTGGCAGTTCTGGAATCAACAACCTAAACAAACACCTAGTGTCGCTGCAAAACATGTCAGTGGTGTAGCATCATTATCTTTCCAGTGAAACAGAAATGCTTTTTAAAATCCAGCTCAACAATCATTCAGTGAAAAAGTTACAAATTCCGGAGTGTTGCTATTATTCACTTTGCTGACCATTTCATAAAGCTTGACAAGACGACGTTCTCAGACTCAGCTACAGGAAAAAAATTTCCCTGTGGAAGAACAAAAAGCTGTGTGCATCATCAAAGCTCTGTCAGCACATCTGACACAGTCAAGCCATGAACTTGCAAGATCAGGACCTTTCACTGTTATGATGGATGAAAGTAATGATGTCAGCAATGAAAAGAAGGTCTACATCATGATTAGCTATTTTGATTAGGATTCAAGACTTGTGAAAAAATGATCTTTTGGGAAAGCTTGTCTGCAAATGCTGAAAGCTTTTTTGCATCAATGAATTCAGTTTTCACTGACTTCAACATTCCAGGGACATGATAGAATTTCTATCTGACTCAGCTTGTGGGGACTGGCAAGCACAATCTGTACAGAGTAAAAGAAATGTCATCCTCTCTGTGCAGCCTTCCATACATGTCACTTGTGTACAATTGGTAGATAAGAAGCATGCTATCACAGCCATCTCCAAAACAGTGAAAGATATGTTGATTAACTACTATTGCAATTGCTACACAAAATGAAAGGAAGAATACTATCGATACCAATAGTGGTGCAGTACAGATGACCTAGCTAGCCTCCCTACCACCACCATGTTTAATGCAGGATAAGACTTCAACAAGCTTTTAATTTAGGTATCCCTAAATCACTGACTGCCAGAAGCTGGGACTGAGCAATGGGCTGGATCACTCAATAACTGCCCTGTTCTATTGATTCCCTCTGAAGTATTTGGCACCAGTCACTGACAGACAACAGAATACTGGGCTAGATGGACCACTATTGCCATTCTTAATACACCACTTCATCGTTATTGTAAAATCTAATCTGAGATCAAAAAGCAAAGCAAAGAGTTCCATGTGTTACTGCTTAAGAGACTATTTAGTGGTCCAATTATTTTTAATTACTTATTTTTTTTTAAGATAGAGGATAAAAGAGATCTAGGGCTACCAGGAGATCACAAACACAACTGTACGATTTCTAGCTCATCTGATCTAGAAGTTCAAAGGTGCATAAAGAATGAGGCAGGGAATTACAAGAAGAGAAAGGTGAAGGCAGGTAAATGCTACCCAAAAAAGCTCTGTTCTATTCCTGGCTCTGCAACAGACTTCTTATATGACACTGAACAAGTCAGTTAAACCAAAATTTTCAGTTAGGCTTTGTCTCTTCACTAGCCTACCGGGTTAGTGAATACATGGTAACTAACACAAGGTAAAAGCCTAACGTGCCACTTCACCTGGGTAGAATATTCATACCCCTGAATGAAGCAAGTTATACCAAAGTAATATATAGTGTATACATAGTCCGAGTATGTTTCCCAGACCTGAAGAATTGCTTTGCATAAGCTAAAAAGCTTGTCTCTCACCAACAGAAATTGGTCCAATAAAGGACATCACCCTGTCTCTGTAATGAAGACACAGCAATTTGTAGTTTTCACATGTGTTAGCAGGTCAAAATTAATCCTAAATTCCTCACTCCTGTTCAAGCTTACATTACAAGAGGCGTGGAGAACACAACTTTTGTTCCAATCATATCCTTGTTCGGCTAATGGAAGTTAGACCTTTGTATAATCACTCACACCATGGTGATAGGCATGCTGTAAAAAGTGGATGAGAATTTTTCTTTTTAATCCTCTTTGCATTGATTTTCACTGTAAGGGCACTTTTTTTTTTTTTTTTAAAGGACCTCTTCTTCCTTTCACTGTTTTATGCTAAAATAACATTTCTAGCCTAGTTAATTTACTGTGCACTTCAAATAATTTATTTCATTGTCCTGGGCTGGATGAACAAACTTTGTGCATTAAACTTAAATTTTGGCCTTTTGTAGTGCTAAGGAAGCTAGACATCACCTTCATGGAGGAGATTTCTGTTAGGATTTAAATTATTTGCAGGCCCTTTGTATAATGAGGATAAAGACAAAAACATGTCCATCCTTTAGAAAATTGCTTGTCAGTGAAGCAGGAAATAAAGCCAAAGGAAAAGCCAATTGAAGCATCAGAAAGAGCCAAGAAGTATCAGAAGAAGCCAAACCATTTGACCCGGCATCAAAAACTATGAGGAAAAAAAAAATACAAATAGAAATGAAGGCTGGTCAGTTCCCTGTAGACAGATGTTTCCCATTGCCATTTGGGAGGCCTGAATTTTATTTGTGAGTCCCAGTCTATGATTCCCAGTGTAGTGAAAAGTAATACACAGAACACCTAGAGACAAGGAGTCCTCTCTTTTACCTAATAATGAACATATTGCTCAGTTAAGGAGCAATATTGATGGTGTCTCACAGGATTCCCATCCTGTCCTCCTTGGAAAGTAGGAGTAGTTATGACAGAGTTTTAGTCTACAGTGTAGGGCTTCACGAACAGTGATAGACTCATAGGTCAGAAGGGACCAATATGATCATCTAGTCTGACCTCCTGCACAAAGCAGGCCACAGAACCCTGCCCATTCACTTCTATAAAAACCCCTAACCTATGTCCTAGTCATTGAAGTCTTCAAATTGTGGTTTGAAGACCTCAAGGAGAGAATCCACCAGCAAGTGACCCATGCCCCACGCTGCAGAGGAAGGCGAAAAACCTTCAGGGCCCCTGCCAATCTGCCCTGGAGGAAAATTCCTTCCCAACCCCAAATATGGCGATCAGCTAAACCCAGAGCATGTGGGCAAGACTCACCAGCCAGCACTCAGGGAAGAATTCTCTGCAGTAACTCAGATCCCATCCCATCCAACATCCCATCACAGACCACTGAGCAGACATATCTGCTGATAATCAAAGATCAATTGCCAAAATTAAACTATCCTATCATACCATCCCTTCCATAAACTTATCAAGCTTAGTCTTAAAGCCAGATATGTCAGTGAGTCACCTCTCTCTTATGAGATTACCACTTTTCATAACACACAGCTGGATGAACCTCCATTGGCAGCCTATCAGCTCCTAAAAACCCCTGCCATGGACCAGCATCCCATTGCGCTAGGCACTGTACAAACATAAAAAATATTCCCTGCCCCGAAGAGCTTACAATCTAAATATAACATAAAGAGTCAACCGGAAGACACAGACAAAGGAAGCACAAGGAAACAAATAGTCACTAACCACAGAGCCACCAGGCTGCTCCACAAACTTCTTTTATTTTTTATTATAGTGTCTTATCTGTAAGAAATGCTTATTTTACAGGCCACCATGAAGACCCTATGAACAGTGTGAAATTCTGACAAAGAGGTCTGATCAGCTCATTCAGTCACACTGGCAGAGAGAAGTAAAATTGACGGCTGATCTACACTATCATTTAAGTTTGGTTTTAAAGGTAAGTTAGAAGAAAGGCTTAGCCCCCGAATCTGTACAGAGTACAACCCTGGCGTTTTAAAGCATAAACCACATCCATTGCTGTCACAGTCTTCCACTTTGCATGTTCAGTGTAAGTAACAGCATCGCAGATCACATTTTCAAGCAAACCTTTGAACACGCCACAGGTCTCTTCATAGATCAACCCAGAAATATGCTTGACACCGCCAACAACGAGCCAAACGACAAATACTCAATTTGGTAATACCTTGAATGTCATCGAGAAGTACCTTCCGATGGCGCTTAGCACGCCCCTTTCCAAGTCCTTTGCATCGATCTGACATGTTGCTACCATCAAATTGATGTAACTTATGTTGCTCAGAAGCATGAAAACAACACCCCCTGAGCAACGTAAGTTACATCAAAACTCTCCCGCCGACATAGCTTCTGTTTCTTGCATAGTTGGAGTAATGATGCCAACGGGAGAGTGTTATCCCATCTGCGGAGCATGTCTTCACCAGACGCGCTGCAGCAGCACAGCTGCATCTGTACAGCTGTGACAGTGTAACACAGTAGTGTGGTCTTGCTCTGAGAAGGCCAAGCAGGATAGAGGGAAAATGCAGGCATGCAGGGGTAGAGGGTAGGTGGGGAGAACAAGCAGAAAAAGCCAGGTAATAAACAGACAGAAAGGGAAAGCAGTTCTAATCTTTTCTTTTTCTTTTCTTTTTTTTTAAGTTAATTTTTCAATGCGAGGAGATTAGTTTTGTTAGAGTATTTAAAAAAAAAGACAAAAAAGGGTCAGAAAGTGAGAAAATGGAATAAATTAAAAAGAATGAAAAAAATAACTTGGAGAGGCACAAAACTGCCCATTCTGATCATGGGTATTGAGACGGAAAAAGCCCAAGCTTTCCCTGTCTTTACAAAACATTTATCAGCAAGCCATTATCTCTATTTTTGAAATCTCTTTATCAACACTGCATCCCCAAACCTAGGTGCTCCAGATATTACTTGTAGTTTATAAAGTTGCTTATCGTTCTATTCTTAAGTCACAGAGGATTACTGAGATCTAATCAAATTAGGAGTCAAAATGAAAGTAAACAAACAAACAAAAAAATTATTCAACCCCATGTTGCCAGAACATCCCTGAACAACTTCTTCCCTTTCTTTTGGGAAAAAATAATAGATTTCAGCTAGATTAATAGCCTTACTAATGAACAGTTATCTATCTCCACAGAGGCACCGCTCTCAGGTCTGTTCCAAAGACAAATTACTTCAGTCCCTAGTCCTCTAAAAGTTATAAATCTAGCTGCACCTCTCAAAACAAATTGGAGTAATCACTTGTATCTCAAGTAACCACACCTACAAATTGACCGGGAGGGCATCTACTTAACCATAGTGATACTGTAAGTGAATTGGTTAATAAATGTAATAAAAGTGTTAATACAAATATAATTATGTTTAAATCCGCTTTATGTCTGACCATATTTCTACCCATATCCACATCACTGACAAAGTACAAAAACAAGTTTGTTTACTCTCTGTTTTGGTAAACAAACTATTTAAATGTGCTTGTGAAATTACATCTCTGGTTTCTCAAAAGTTAACCAGTCAAAGTGAAAGACAGCAGAAACACACATACTCCTGCTTGACCTTTCTGTAAAACTGAGTGATGTTCCAAAGAAGTGTCCCAGACACTGTTTACACAACCACCAGTCACTAAGAGTTTGAGATGTTCTGTAAAAAAATGTCATCACATACTCTGGACTGTTGAATGCCTGAAGAGTCCATGTAGACAGTCCTCCTGCCAGGGCTGTTCTATAATGCCAGAACAAAAAAAGTGACTTGTACTAGTGGTATTTTACATAAGTAGATCTAACCATGCTCCCCATGAAATATTGTTTGCTAGTTCAAGGATATGAACTGCATTACAAAGTACATAGTGTATTCTCACAAACAAAGCTAAGAAGCAGAGACTTAAATAACAGGTCAGAGGGAGGGGGGGGAAACGGATTTTGCAGCCTTTTCAAAAGTTCATGTGCCAAAAGTGTATGAGAACCCAAGAGAACAGGCTTTCGGAATAGCTTTCAGAAAAATACTGTTATGGCACAGTACAATAGCATACATTTGTCTTTATATAGTTATCAGCCATGATATCCACTACACATTGGTACACAAATACTATGGTGATGGTCACATCAGACACACCGAAAATACATTTCAAAGGACGTATATAAGGAAAAGAAAAAGTTATCTCACGAAGATTTATACCACAGGAGACTGTTGAAATTGAAGGGTGTTTCTGCCTTAGAAAACATTTAAGTTCCTTCACCAAAATATAACCGATTCCAGTCCATCCATCTCTTTCTTCCAGCACACTTTACTCTTTTTTTTTTTTTTTTTTTTTAAGATGCAAAAGTGAATTGTAGCACTTGGAAAAAAGTACTAGAGGACTTTGCTCTCCATCTACCCCACAGCTCAGGCCAAAGCAGTGCAAATTCCTCACACAGATCCACCAAAGAGACCTAACCTTAACTTGAGACGGCCACTCTTGACATCCAGGTCATTAAGTACCCATACCCATTAAATTCCTGATCTATCTGCTACGACAGCCACCTCAGCTGCCCACTGTATACATGCTTTGTACGATGAACTGACTTGAGATCACCAACTCTCCTTTGACACATAGTGATCCCACTGAACAACCATCAGATGGCAACACCAATCCCTAAACCATGTATCATAGTCACCGTAGTCACTCTCTATAAAGCTATCCTTGGGATTTAAGTATTTTAAAGATTGTAGGGGGTGCATTATAGAGAGGGAATTAACTTTTAAACAAGAATGATGCAGCCTCAGAGTGGCATTTTAACAAAAGCCTTATATATAGTGTGTGTCTATATATATATATATAGTATACTTTAGTTTGTTCTATAAGGCTTTTGTTAAAATGCCACTCTGAGGCTACACCATTATATATAAGGTATTGTATATATATAAGGTAGTAAGGTATGTTGGGATGTGACAAAGAGGTAAACAAAATATACCACGAATTTTTAAACAACTCTTGTAATTCAAATAGATCACCTTAGTTCTGGTTTACCACTGTTTAGACAGTAGTGTTTCATAAAAATATTAAGCGAGTTGAACTTCACTTAACAGAAGCCATGCCTCGTTGATTTACATATCTATTGTAAAAATGATTTAAATAACCTTCATATTAATCCCAAATAAAGTGAAAATTATACAGGTAACTGTTCTTACAACATGGTTCTTAGATACAGCAGATATAATTTACTTTCAACTAAAACGATACCTTGGATGGATATAATAATCAGTTGTATTAACCAAACATAGGATCTAATGTGTTTTGAGGGTTTTTTTTAATTGAGTTAATATCTTAAGTTATCATCAAAAGAGGCACTGAAGTTTGTAAACTAACATTGGCAGGACAAGAAACCAGAGCGGAACTGAAGAAAGAACTTTCGCTACATTTTTAAGACTACCGTAGGTTTTTTAAATGTTCTATATAGAGCAGGGGTGGGCAAACTTTTTGGCTCACAAAATTGGGGTTGGGATGTGGGAGGGGGTGTGAGGTCTGGGGTAGGGCTGGGTATGAGGAGTTTGGGGTGCAGGAGGGTGCTCCGGGGTAGGATCGAGGGGGTTGGAGAGCGGGAGGGGGATCAGGAGTGTGGCAGGGGATTGGGGCGTGGGGAAAGGCTCAGGGGGTGCAGACTCCAAGGGGTGCTTTCCTTAAGCAGCTCCCAGAAGCAGTGGCATGTCCCATCTCTGGCTCCTATGTGGAAGCATGGCCAGGAGGCTCCGCACACTGCCTCATCTCCGCACACCCTCCCTGCAACTTCCACTGGAGCATGCAGGAGCTGGAGCGAGGCCATGCCACGGCTTCTGGGAGCTGCATGGTGTGGCCCCAACTCAGTGCCCCAGCCAGAGCAGGGCCGAGCCAGGTGGTGCAGCCCCAACCCAGAGGGATCGATCCACGTGGGGCAGCTCATGGGCTGGCTTAAAATGGCTTGCAGGCCAGAGTTTGCCCACTCCTGATATACAGGTATTGAAACTTGATAAATTGTAATCTGAAGAAGTAGCTCCTAGAAATAAAATTCTCTAGGGAATATATTTTAGTGCAAAAAAAAGAACTCCTGGGGGAATTCTCGGCCACTGTGCATGCGCAGAATTTATGTCCCCCGCAGATTTCTGAGGGGGAAGCAAAGGGAAGCCACAAGAACGGCCATGCAATGTTTCCCAGCAGTATGATTAGGGAGCCCAGGAAAACTGGCAAAGATGTAAATCACCATGGGGCAGGAGGAGGGACTGGGGAAGACCTGGCTGGTGGCTCCTTCCCTGCGCCAGGATCAGCGGCTAGTCCCGGTTCGGCTGGGGAGGATGGGACTTCCTCTTCCTCTTTACGGCATCTGGGGACAGCTCAGATCCACCCGAGATTTCTCCCTCATCTGCAGGAAGCTGTGCAAACTCCATACACACTCGCTTCTTGCGCCCATCATTCCTCAGCTGCAGGGGGAGGGATCCCTGTACAGAGAGTTTCTCCTCCATCCACCCAACCTCCATGCATCCAGACCCCTTCATACCTCACTTAGCCTCATCCCCCATACATTTAGAACCCCCTGATTAGCTCCACTCCCCCAGCAACTGGAGCATCCTGACAAGCCACCCGCACACGTATCCCCACCCCACCAAGCCCCAACTAGCTGAACCTGGTTCCCCCTGCATCTGGACCCTCACTGACCCCACACACACATCCAGACCCCCTTGCAGAGACCTTTCCCCCTCACACTCAGACCCCCCTGCTGAGCCCCAACCACCTTCACCTGGACCCCCCTGCAGAGTCCCATTACCATTGCACCCAGAACCCCCCCAACAAGCACCTATGCAGCCAGATCCCCCCATCACCTAGATCCCCCACTGAGCCGCCCACACCCAGACTGCCCCTCACAGAATCCTCTCAACCCCCATCCAGATACCCCCACACTAAGGCCCTCCACACTTGGATCCTGCCTTGCTCAGCCTGCCTGCTCACACCTGGTGCAACTGGCATGGAGGGGCAGGGTCTGCGGTGTTTCTGGGGAAGGCCCAGTCCTTCCGCTGTGTCAGGGTTGGATGCAGCTTCACTGCTGAGTCTGTGTTCTGGGGGAAAGCTGCACAGTGATCTCTCACCTCTGTGCAGCCAGTGGCCTGTGCTCCCCAATGCCATGCTGGAGCTGTTACATTTATTTGACAAATAAAATCTGCAGAATTTTAAAATATTGTGTTTGATATTTTTTATTTTTTGGTGCAGAATGTCCTCAGGAGTTTAAAAAAAAAATCAACTGGCTTAAAAGGGCGTTTTTTTGGTTGTTTTGAGGCTTAAATTGGTATCACATTACACTACTGGTACAACAGAAGGTTTTAAATGGATCAAAGCACTAATAAACATGACAATTAAAGATACATGGTAGTGTACCTCTACCCTTCTATCATAGACTTCTGTTTCCCCAATAAGAGGAAAATATCCTTTTTGTGGCACAAGACAACTACTGTTTCTGCTGCACTTAGGACACAGTGTATCATAGCTTCCCTACTCAGATTTGAACCTTAGCGTTCATAACCTGAGAAGCTAGCATGAACCCCTCTAAGCTTAATTACCAGCTTAGATCTGATCTCGCTGCCACCAGCCAAAAATTCCAGGGTTTTGGCTCCTTCTGGTCTCCCCAAAACCTTCCCTGGGGGACCCCAAGACTCAGAGGCTCTGAGTCTCACAACAAGGGGAAATAAACCATTCCCCCCACCTCTCTCCCACCCAGAATTTCCTCTCTGGGCTAACCTGAGAGTTACTGATGCAACTTTACATCACAATACCAAGAAGCATGTCTCCTCTCTCGCTACAAAGAGACAAACCCAAAGACAAGGAAACAGAAAAGATTCATCCTCTCTTCCCCACGTAGCTTCTTCCTGCCCTGGGACACTAGGAGAGTTTAACACAGAGAGCAGCTTCTTCCCCTCCCCCCTGTCTTTCCTTTTCCCACCAATTTCCTGGTGGGTCAACTAGAAAAAAAAATCAACAGGTCTTAAAAAGCAAAACTTTTAATAAAAAAAAGAAAGAAAGAATAGAATAACAGTTCTCTGTAAATCTTAGATGGTAATGATACAGGGGCTTTCAACTTATAGAAAATGAATAAACAATAGAAAAGGGATAAACAGCTTACCAAAAACAATACAATTTAAAGATACTTATAGCCAAATACACATAAAGACTCCACCAGCCAGATACACAGATGCAAATACAGCAAAAACAATTTAAAAGACTATACTTTTGCTAGACTTTGTACTATGACTGGGAAAACAGAAGATTAGAAGACTGGAAATAGACCTCCTCTCATAGCTGAGAGAGCACAGAACAGACAAAGACCCAAGACCAAGAAACACCCCCAAATTCCCTCCCTTAAGCTTTGAAAAATCCGGTTTCCTGATTGGGCTTCTTGTCAGGTGTTTGGTTCCCTTTGTTAACCCTTTACAGGTAAAAGAAACATTAACCCTTAGCTATCTGTTTATGACACAGTGTCATTTACACTCATGATTGGCTAGAGTCATGGGAAACATCTAATGGTTAAGAGACCGAAGAGGGATATAGAGATGATTCATAAAATGCTTCTATCTCCATTTCAGTTTGACTTGGTTATATGGACGCTTCGACCATTGTGTTCAGTGAAGTCTTGTGTACATCTGAAGAAGCTTTGGCCATTGTGTTCAGTGAAATTCAGAACCAGTATCCTGCAGAGCATACAGGCTGAAAGATTTTTTTTAAAAATCAAAACAAAAAAATTCACTAAGTCTCTTCTCACTTGCACCAGTTTTGCATCACTGGCTTCAACAGAGTCACTTCTGAAGAGAATACATGCTCTTCTTGCCTTTAGCTGCATCATGTCAGGGAACAAGACTTTTGCTCTCAGACCAGGCAACAGGATTAGCTTGTCACATGCTGAAGGCCTAGTTTCCCTTATGATGTAGGAAGCACTCAAAAAGATTTTTTTGCAAGTTACTAAGACTCTCTGTGTTGGAATTCTCCCACAACAGAAGACAAACTGTGGTAGAGGAAGTCTTTCCACAACTGCAAATTTTCTTAATTCAAAGGTTTATTCTGTTCTTCTCATCTTGTGATACAGTGCATTACAACAGGGTTGCCTGTAGGAACTAACACAAATTAATTGGATTAACAGATTTCTGAACAACTTTCTGAAGTTCTCTATATTAGTCATCTGTCGGACACTGTATACCACAGACTTTTGGACAGAACAAGTTTACCAGTGGTAAAATGGTTCCGGATGATATCCAACATTCAATCTGGAAGCATATTTGACCAAAATAATTTTAGCCTGTGGATGGGTCACCCTTTGGTTGTATTGGAGTTTAATTTTCACCTGGTCCAGTGCATAAGGAAGTTAGAAAAATCCAGCTCTATACAATATGTAATTTCAAACTCTTTCCAAGTTGTATTTAGTTGGCCAGTATCACAGGTAAAAATTGCACATTTGCAGGCAAGTGCAAGTTAGTGTTAATATGATACAGTAAGAGAGTCAAAACCTTCATTAAAAAATGAGATAAAGCACCCCAAAAACAAACTAGTCTGAACAAAAAGCATTATGTGCCTCAGATAGATTTCACTTCTCCCCTGTAACACAGATGCCTGTTTATATTTATTTCTAATATAGAGTTGTTTAATTTTGCTAATGGGTGAAAAAGGGTTATGCTAGTAACTAATTCAAAACAACATGAGCTGCACACACAAATTTTTCACATGGTATTGGGAGAACTGACTCTACAATATTATTACCAAACAAAATTATTGGCAATACCATGGCAGCCAGGTAACCGAGTATGAAACGTCTCTGGAAATTGAAGTTAGAAAATAAATAAGGGACTTCAGCTCCTCTAGCCAGCAGACAGAGAATTTGGCAGAAACAATACTCTCAGATACCAGGTTAGACATTGTTTTTGTATCCCCTCCTTTTTCCCTAGAAGCTAATTCTTGAAGCACTGATGCTGTAAGTCTTGGCCATAAACTATATAGCTATATTGTTGCCTAGTAAATGGGAGGAGAAAAAGGGGTAAATAACATAAACAAAAGTATAAAAACAAAGGACTAAAATGAAGGAACTAGTGATAACCATGAAATTTTACCTCAGACTGCTCACATTTTTAACCTATTGCCTGAGCAAGATGACAAAAGGCCCTACCATATGCCTTTGATTATGGTTGTGAGAGAAAAGGAATTTGTATTACAGTGAGCCTGCAGATTTTATTAGTGGCTATTTATTAAAAGAAACTTCTATTCTGTTTTTTGGGAGGTTATAATGTTTACTTTGTGATGCACTCCTCCCCCGGTGGCTGTCCAGGTCCAGGATGCAAGCACAGGCTTGACCCAAGTATTTGCTAAGACAAAGGCTGACTGGTGAACCTGTAACTGTCAAAAATGAATTTGCTCTGGGTTTGAGAGAAAAACAAAATTTCTTGAGAGAAGAGAGAGCACATTGAAAAACAGATGGGAGGTAATACAGAACTCACAGAGGGATGGAGAAGGAATCAGGGCCAAAACTTAGAGTTTGCACCTAGCCTGAACCTAGAATCTGTGTTTAGTGTTTCTTGCTAAAATCCTTTCCCCTGCATTTCTCAAACTGGTGACTGAAATAAAGAATGGAATTTTCTAAAGTGCTTGGTGATGAACTAGCTCTTCTCTCAATGAAGTCAAAGAGTTTTACCATTGCCCTTCAATGGGAATATATTTAGCTCAATATTAAGCACTGTGAAAGTTTAACCTTAAACGTCTATTCACACCTGAAAACTTCATGCAGGAAAGCTGTAACCGCACAAAGATCTGCTAAGGTACACTTATATTGTAAACAAATATAAGCTACAATCTGTTGGTTTCCTAAAAATAGAGTTCCATCAACAATTTAACTTCTATTCAGGGAGAAAAGCAGGTGGAGGCTTAACGACTGACACCTACTTTGAAAGGCAGGGGAAAAAGAACTCTGACGCAAACAGGATCATGGATGTCATATACATCTGTTCTAAAACCAGCTAACAGAGAAATGATAGCAATGCCAGAAGCTTCTGTAAGATGAAACCACATCTCTGGAAGCTTTCCCTAAAGTGACTGGATGTAGTCTGTGAAGGAGAACAGAGAAGCAGGAATTCAAGGAAAGGATAAGTCCTTAGGCCAGTAACTAGAAAGGCGTACAGTGTGGAACTCAAGGACTTGGTAAGTATCCCTACAGAGTTTGAAGCCCCTTTAAAACTATTTCTTGTGAGAAGATTAAAATAGTTTTTATTTGTCAATTCATGGATTTTGAAAATTTCGATACACACTATTATGAACATCATATTTACTCAAATATAGTATCTTGACATTTGTATTCACAGTATTTTACATTTCTACAGCACTTTCCACATGAGGTCCCCCAGGACACTTTAGAAACACTAGTGAATTAAACCCAGAGGACATGCCTATAGAGATATATCTATTAAAATAATATCCATTTTACATAAGCATGCATACCACGTTTAAATGAAAATTGCACATATTAGTTGTCTTGATACTAACTGCTTAGGGAAAATACTAATCGTATCTTAAATTGATTAAATACAACATATTGGATAAAACATATTGGATACATACAAAGTGCTGCTTTAGAACAAGTTGTTACCATTATCTTCCTAATTTGAACCAAAATGGACTAAACAGTAGTTGAGGCTTCATGGGACTTGTCTAGACTAAGTTACACTGGAAGGTAAAGCCACATTTGCTTGTGAGTAAGGGAGGTGGTTATTACATGACTTTGGAGAAGAAAAATACGGGAATTCATTATCTTAGAAAGTATTACTATTTATTTGCTATTCCGCAACTCCTCGTGAATAGTGAAGCAAATATTCACCAGCAACTACGCACCACACAACATGAACACCAACCCAGGAACCAAACCCTGCAACAAACTCCAGTGCAAATCGGTCCACATATCTATCAAGAGACACCATCACAGGACCTAACTACATCAGCCACACCATCAGGGGCTCATTCACCTGCACATCTGCCAATATGACATATGTCATCACATGCCAGTAATGCCCCTCTGCCATGTACATTGGCCAAACCAGACAGTCTCTACGCAAAAGAATAAACGGACACAAATCTGACATCAGGAATTATAATATTTAAAAACTAGTAGAACACTTCAGTCTCCCTGGTCACTCACTAACAGACCTAAAAGTGGCAATTCTTCAACAACAAAACCTCAAAAACAGACTCCAACGTGAAACTGCAGAACTGGAATTAATTTGCAAACTGGACACCATCAAATTAGGCCTGAATAAAGACTGGGAGTGGTTGGGTCACTATAAAACCCAATTTCCCCCATATTAATTTCCCCCTACTGTTACTCACACCTTCTTGTCAACTGTCTGAAATGGGCCACTCTCATTACCACTACAAAAGTGATTTTTCCTTCCTTGGTATCCTACTGTTAATTGAATTGTCTCATTAGACTGACCTCCCACTTGGTAAGGCAACTCCCATCTTTTCATGTGCTGTGTATTTATACCTGCTACTGTATTTTCCACTCCATGCATCTGATGAAGTGGGTTATAGCCCACAAAAGCTTATGCTCAAATAAATTTGTTAGTCTCTACAATGCCACAAGGGCTCCTCATTGTTTTTACTGATACAGACTAATACAGCTACCCTTCTTAAACCTGTGAATTTAGGGTTCAATATCTCATGAATGTTTTAATCAGGAATAGAGTGGTGTATGACTCCTTTCCAAACGATAGCAAAAGTTGGTTAGCGCAAGCATCTATTAATAATATGATTTAAATGACAATAAAGCAACAGTTGGTAAAGATTTGTTTAAATCTGTCAAACAAGTCTGAATTTCAGTAATTTGGTGTACAGTTTAAAAGATGAAAGAGAATAAAGTAAAATCCACTGCATCATTGAATCCAGCCAAAAAAATCACTTGTATTAATATGAATGGCTGTTAAAGGGAAGACTTTTAAAAATATATGATTTTAGTTTGAATTAAGAGTGACTGATTCAAATTTTTAAAAACTACTTTTATTAGTGAAATCACAATCAGCTGTGCATATGGCAACCATGCACAAAACCAGTTTTACAAGGCATTCCTGAACAAACACAGATTTTTGTTCTGAAGTCTTAAACTAAAATGAAATCTCTGGAAAAGTACATACTGTGTTTGCTCATTTCATAAAGTGAGGCTGGCTCCTCACATCAATGCAAGCGTTTTATTCTTTAATGTTATCCTGGAGGAGTAGCAGTAGCAATGGCAACTTGTGATTTAGTTAGGTCTGTGCACATCCATCTGATATATATACACACACACACACACGCGCGCTATTGTTTGGAAATTATTCTACGACATTTTCACTACAGGAAACTTTACCTATATATTACTTAGAGCTAAATGTGTAATTAACTTTTTACTAATAACATGTCAATTAGATAGCTTCAGTTACATTTTTTTTTAAACTATCAAAGTTAAGTTTACTGTATTTTGAAGGGAAAGGAGGAAACAGAAAATTTAAGCTCTAAAGATCAATCTTGAGCATTCAATACTTGCATCCCCTATTCTATATAAAAATACACACTAAAAGGTTTTAATACAAAAAATAAAGAAGAGAGGAAGATAACAGTTAAAAACAAGATTTCTGACATTTGTACTGTTTTGGGATGTCAAAGTAGTAAAGAATAGAATAAAAACAGCATATACTCATAACTTAAGAGCCAAATGCCATGATCTCAGGCATATAACCCGACATTCCGATTGGAGTATCTGATACTAATGAATTTACTGGCTCTCTCTCAATTTCATCAGAGATGTTTTGTGTTAAATAAAAAACTGGCATTCAATTTCTGTTTTAAAAAATACAATGAATAAACAGTATTTAATATTATTTGGGAGGCTTCAGCCATCAGACAAATGCATATTTAAGGAGATTTTAAAATACATGTTATCTGGTAGAAGCAATATGACCTCTTGTGTATTTAGTTTTAAAAATAGGGCCACTCCATATGCCCAATGTATTTTTAATGGCGATTGATTCACATCCTTAATAGGCACACTATGAATACTGGGTATAAATATCTTACTCCTGAGGGCATTCTGCACACAATATTTTAAAATTCTGTAGATTTTATTTGTTAAATGTGAAGGTTCCAGCATGGCACTGGGGAGCACAGGCCACTGGCTGCACAGAGGTGGGAGATCACCGTGCATCTTCCCCCAGGACACAGACTCAGCAGTGACGCTGGACCCAACCCTGACACAGTGCAAGGATCAGGCCTGCCCCAGAAACACTCCAGGGCCCTGTCCCTCCGTGCCAGGTGCACCAGGTGTGGGCAGGCAGGTTGAGTGAGGCAGGATCCAAGCGTGGAGAGGTTTAGTGTGGGCGTATCTGGGTGTGGGTTGAGATGGTTCTGTGACGGGCAATCTGGGTGAGGGCGGCTCAGTGGGGGATCCGGATGTGGGGGAAATCTCGATGCACAGGGTGTGAGCAACTCAGTGTAGGATCCAGGTGTGGGGGGAATCTCGATGCAGAGGGGCTTGTTGGGGGGTTCTGGGTGCAATGGTAATGAGACTCTGCAAGGGGGTCAAGGTGAATGTGGTTAGGAATCAGCAGGGGGGTCTGGGTGCAGGGGGGCTAGAGTTCGACAGGGGAGTCTGGGTGTGCGGGGGTCAGTGGGGGTCCAGATGCTGGGGGAGTGGGGCGGGATCCAGGTGGAACTGACTGGGGCTCAGTGGGGTATGGGTGGCTTCAGGGTGCTTCAGGTGCAGAGGGCGTGGGGCTCATCATGGGGGTTCTCAGTGCAGGGGAGTAAGGCTCAGTGGGAGGGTCTGGGCATAAGGGGGCCTAGATGCATAAGGTTTGGGTGGATGGGGGTACAGCTCCCTTCACAGGGATCCTTCCCCCTGCAGCTGAGGAGTGATGGATGCAGGAAGCAGGGCGAGGGGAGTCTGCACATCTTCCTGCCACTGGGGGAAAAATCTGAAGGTGCCGTGCAATGGAAGAGGAAGTCACATCCTCCCCAGCCCAGCTGGGACTAGCAACTGAGCCTGGCGCAATGTAGGAGCCACCAGCCGGGCCTTCGCCAGTCCTGCCTCCTGCCCCACAGTGATTTACCTCTCTGCCGGCTGCCCTGGGCACCCAAAACATAAACCTGGGGAGGACTGCATGACCACTCTTGTGGATTCCCTTTGCTTCCCCACGAGAGTGTCATTTTTCGGTGAGGAAGCAAGTAAATCCACAAGGGACATAAATTCTATTTATGCACAGTGGCACAGAACTCCCCCAGGACTAAAGCAGTAAGTATCACACAGTCCAATCACAGCTGGCTTAGTATCAAGTGATGGTGGCTGCCCGTTTTCATCACCTGATAACTTTCTGGAAAAAATATTTTGTGTGTTGAAATGTTCATGCTTTGACTCTAGCCAGAGATGAATCTTTGTGGAAAGTCTGAACAAAATGCCTTCACACTGCTTTAGTTCCATGAGGGCAAGTAAAGAGACACCTTTCCCATATTTAAAAAACAAAAACTACACACACCTCAATCTTTTCTCCTGCAACACATCATTAAAACGTGGCTGAAATCTGTTCGTAAGTAGTTTTCACTGAGGTCCGTAACCACATTTGAAAACCAAAATTGTGTGACTAGTCCTGAAGTGATCAATGACTGAAAATAGGCTATTGCACATGCACAACAGAAAATGTCATTAAGTCTGAGGCTTCACATGCACAGTTCATTTTTCCAATGGACAATGAGACCGCGCCTACACTGGAAGCTAGGCATGTGACTCCCAGCTCATCCCATAAGAATGGCCATAGCGGGTCAAACCAAAGGTCTATCCCGCCCAGTATCCTGTCTACCGACAGTGGTCAATACCAGGTGCCCCACAGAGAGTGAACCTAACAGGTAATGATCAAGTGAACTCTCTCCTGCCATCCATCTCCACCCTCTGACAAACAGAGGCTAGGGACACCATTCCTTACCCATCCTGGCTAACAGACATTAATAGACTTGACCTCCATGAACCTCCTCTCGCTTAACCTCCTCTCGCTAAAAATAGTAGCACAGCCACTGTAGCACAGGCAGCAGCAGCAATGGCACAGGCTAGCCATCTCAAGTACATACCTGCAGGGTTGTCTATGGCAGTGGCTATCAACCTTCCCAGATTACTGCATCTCTCTCAAGAGTCTCATTTGTCTTGAATACCCCATGTTTCACCTCACTTAAAAAAAAATGTGCTTACAAAATCAAAGATACAAAAGTGTCACAGCACAATCTTACTGAAAAATTTCTCACTCTCATTTTTGCCATATAATTACAAAATATATGAATTTGAATAAAAATATTGTACTTAAGTGTAGAGTGGAGTGGCCAAACTTACTGACCCTCTGAGCCACATACAATAATTTTCAGAAGTTCAAGAGCTGGGGTACATCTGACAGGGCTCAGGGCTTCACCCCCACAGGAGATACCTGCCAGGGCTCAAGACTTCAGCCCCGCTCCCGCTGAAGCCCCTAGCCCCTGCAGGTGTGCCCCGCAGGGCTGAAGCCCCAAGGTCCCCCGCTCACTGGGCAGAAGCACCTACCCCACCACCCCACTGCAAGGCAGAGATCCCGAGCTCCCCCCACCACAGGTCTAGTAGGTGGAGAATGGGGAGGGCTGGCTCCATGAGCTGCACTTTAATGGAAAAAGAACTGCATGTGGCTCATGAGCCATAGTCTGGCCACATATGCTGTATAGTACACAGAGCAGTGTAAAAAAGTCGTCTGTATGGAATTTTAGTTTGCACTGACTTCGCTAGGGCTTTTTATGAAGCCTGTTGTAAAAGTAGGCAAATATCCAGATAAGTTGATGTACCCCCTGGAAGACCTCTGAGTACTCTCACGGGTATGTGTACCCCTGGTTGAGAACAACTGGTCTATGGCACTATAGGTATGCATTTTCCTTCAGAAGTGTACATTTAATCTATTAATAACATGATAATCCATCTTCACCTAAGTCATTTCTACTAATATGACTAATCCAATGTAAAGCCCTGATCCTGTCAATATTTCCACACACTTAGCTCCTTTGGAGTCAATGGCACTTCTCCTGTACATGAAATTAAGCTCGTGTGTGTGTCTTTGCAGAATCATGGCTTAAGATATTGGACATACTTATGTTAGGGCTAAACTACTTAGCTTATTCACCTCTATGCAGTGGTATCACATAAGGCTTATGCATTGCTTTAAACTCCACTTCAGCAGAAACAGGCCCCAATTCAGCCCACACACAAGTACGTGCTTAACTTTAACCAACTGCTTAAATCCAACTGACTTCAGTAGGATTTAAGCATAGGTTTAAATGCTCTGTTGAATAGTGGCTTTAAGCGATACTTACATGATGCATAGGTTTTATGTGGTCATTCTGTTCAAGGATCAGTTTCACTTTATTTGTATTGGTGGCTTTCAGATTTTAAAGAACCCTAATGAGGGCTTTCGACTTTTTTAGATTTATGGAAAGAACTGGGAAAGTTAAGGCCCCAGCAGCTCAATATAATCAAGCATGAGCAGTCTTCATTGAAGTCTTTGAGATTACTCAGGTGCCTAGAATTAGACACAAGCTCTAGTAATTCAGGCCTAATATGTTCTTTACAGTAACTCCTCACTTAAAGTCGTCCCGGTTAACGTTGTTTTGTTGTTACGTTTCTGATCAATTAGGGAACATGCTCGTTTAAAGTTGCGCAACGCTCCCTTCTAATGTTGTCTGGCAGCTGCCTGCTTTGTCCACTGCTTGCAGAAAAAGCAGCCCATTGTAGCTAGCTGCTCCGGGCTTGAAATCAGCTGTCCCTCCCCCACTGCCATGTGCTGCTCCTGCCCTCTGTCTTGGAGCTGCTCCCAGAGACTCCTGCTTGCTGTGCGGGGAGGGGGCTGTAAGAGTGTCCCCTTCCCCCCTGCATCCTGCTTACCCCTTCTCCATATAGAGCAGGGAGAGGACATGGATGGAGAGAGACAGAGAAATCTTGGGGCACCAGCTGCTGTCTCAACTTCCTGATCCACTTAAAAAGACAATGCACTTAAGAGTGGCTCAGTTTACTTAAAAGGGCAGCGTGCATCTCTCTCTCTCTCACACACAAGGTGTGTGTCTGTCTGCGTCTGCTATGCTGTCTCCCCTCCCTCCTGTTCATGCTGCCTTGTGTGAGAGGCTACATTAACAATGTGTTAATCCTTGAGGGCTCAGCCAGTGCTAGTTCATCATTTAGCAGCAAGGCATTCCCTGGGAAATATCCCTCCCTCTTCCACCCTCTCTAACTTCACCACCTCAACCAAGCTTCACAATCATCATAGCTGTGAACAGTATTAAACTGTTTGTTTAAAACGTATACTGTGTGTATATCGATACAATATATAGTTTTTTGTCTGGTGAAAAAAATTTCCCTGGAACCTAACCCCCCTATTTACATTAATTCTTATGGGGAAATTGGATTCACTTAACATCATTTCACGTAAAGTCACATTTTTCAGGAACATAACTACAAAGTTAAGCGAGGAGTTACTCTATTTTATATACGTTAAATGCATTATTGAAGCTGAAATATTTTTAAAAGTCATGAAATGCAAAAAACAAAAAAGTCATGCTATGACCCTGATTTTGAGTGTGTTGTGACAGGCAAGCACAAAATGTGTTAAAACACTGGTGGGAGATGGACAGACAGATCCACAGACTTTCATATATGTAATATTCTCTGTTCCCAGCATTCCTGTAATAAAGATATGGCAACAAATACTAGAGATAGTATTATTAACTATCTATAGAAATTAACTATTCTATAGAAGCAATACCATTTTCAATTTCCTGAGTTTTAGAACAATTATGTTAACTAGGCAACCTTAACAGTGTATGATCAACGTTATTTCCAGATAAAGAGCAATCTAGTGTCTTTTCAGACAACTTTTAAAATTAAAATTTTTTTTAAGAGTACAACTCAGTATAGAAGTGGCTCCATCATTGTACTCTATCTGTTTCAACTCGAGTGTATTTTGTTTTAGGCAAGGTCTACCCTATAAACTTACAGCAGTATAACTATCCCTGAGCAATGCAGTTGTACTGATCTAGCCCCCGATGTAGACAATACTATCAACAGGAAGGCTTCACCTGTCGTCATAGCCGCTGCCTCTCATGGAGATGGATTAACTACGCTGATGAGAGACTCTCTGCCATTGGCATAGAAGCCTCTTCACTGAAACGCGGCAGCTGTACCGATGCAGCATTTTAAGTGTAGACCAGAGGTTCTCAACCTATTTATAACTGTCGGCCACAGATTAAGAACCACAGATCCCTATGCCCAGCACTCCCTGTCCAGAGACCCCTCCTCAGAGCGGGGCCAAGAGTGGAACCTCAGGTCCGGGCAGCCGGAACCCGGACCCAATCACATGCGGGGCTGGGCAGCCGGGGCTGGGACCCAGGACCCTGCCGGACACTGGGACGGGCAGCCAGGATCTGGGTTTATTTTTTAGCACACAACTGGGCCACAGCTGTGTGCTAACGGGGCCACATGCGAGCCGCAGGTTAAAAATCTACTAGTATAGTCGTACCTTCACCAATCAACTAAAAAAAAAGTAACATTTTTATATTAAGTATCATGATTTTTCTTCTGGTGAAGTTCTACACTATTAATCCAAGTTCTGTTTCATCTCCATCCACATAGTATCCAATACAAGAGTCAAGACAGATCCCTGTATATGTCAGGTGGTCCTTTTTAACCCTCCTTTTAAATGATCATGACCATGGGCCTTTCTTCAAACCAGATTTCAATATTACTCTATGACATGGCCATCAGAAGGCACACAGGTAATAAACAGCTGCAGCATTATTATGTAATGACTTGACCAAATATGTTTCCACCCTCAGTTTTCATTATTACTAATTTCTAGCATCCTGTAAGCAATTTAGGGCAAGAACCATCTTTTAAAAAAAAAGAAAAAAAACAAACCACAGCTGTGCTTATCACAATGAGATCTTGGTCCATGACAGAGGTTTCTCGGCGCAGCCACAATACAAACAGCAAGATAACCAGTACCTTTCAGTAACAAACTTGTTTTCCTGAAGAACTACTAGAATTATTTTCCAGTGAAATCAAATATTAGTTCATTTAGTTAATTATTGCCAGCACAACTCTATCAGGTTTTTGTTTGTTTGTTTTTAGGTGTGTTATGTAATGTAAGATATGGTTTTTTTTTAAAGCTAGATGCCTTTTCTAAAATCAAAACTTTATAACAAAATAAAAAAAACCCAAACTCCTACACCAGTAAAAGAATATATCTTTAAGATTTAAAAAATGTAAATGCATTTTTGTAACAAAGATAGAACAAGGTCCTGCCATGTTGTGAGTTCAGAATTCTTTTCTCCTTGCAATATTTCATTCCTGCATCCCTTGCATTGTTTTCAGATGGTTGTGACTTCAAGTGTTGCAAAGCAAACACAGAATCCTAAATTCAGGATGTGCCAAGGAAGTACAGAAGTATATTAATTATTGTTAAGTCTAAACAAACTAACTTTTTTAGGATTGCAAATAGATTAAATTTTTTACCTTTATGATTCAACTCTGCTTTCTGAGTTTGTTTTAAATAGCCCTAAAGAAAAAAATTTAAAAAAAGATCAGCTCCTGCTGCGAAAGGAAAACATTTAAGTACTATGATAACCATTTAGATACAGCTTCCATCATAAAAAAGTCTAGAATTACAATATTCTGTTTTTTTAACCTACTAAAATGTTTTTTTAAGTGGTGCCTTAGATTTAGAAAAACAAGCAGAGAGTTATGAATAATAAATAACTTTCCAAGTTAAAGGAAATTTCTTCAGGCAAATATTTTTCCATTTCAACCCACAGCTGTAAAACATTACCATGCTTCTGCATTTCCTCATCTACAAAAAGAAACGTTTAAGTCTGCCAACTTCATTGTGAAATGAATCACAAATATGTCCAAGAGTGTGCAATATTTTACATTATTCACACACAAAAAGCAAAGCTATGTGTGTGAAAAATGGATATATATTTAGTGGAAATAAGTTAATTTTAGAAATAGAGCTCAGCTGATATAGTTTACCTTTGAAAGGTAAATTAATAAAATTTTAAGTTATACTTTTCCCTGTACATAACCTGCATGGAGCTCATCTATACCAGTGGTTTTCAAACTGCATGTCGCTACCCAGTACTGGGCCGTAGAATGTAAGGCACCAGGTCAGCACCGCCAACCGAGCTGTTAAAAGTCCCATCAACAGTGCTGCCCAGCTAAGGCAGGCTAGACCCTACCTGTTCTGACACTGCTCTGTGCCCTAGAAGTGGCCAGCAGCAGGCCCGGCTCCCAGGTGGGGGAACACAGGGCTCCATGCACTGCCCCTGCCCTGAACACCAGCTCCGCACTCCCATTGGCCAGGAACCGCCCAATAGGAGCTGGGGGGGTGATGCCGGCGGGTGAGAGCATCCTCCACCTAGGAGCCGGACCTGCTGCTGGGGCTTCCAGGGTGCGGCACAGAAAGCCTGTCTTAGCATCCCTGCTGCACTGCTGACCAGGAGCTGACCAAGATAAGCCCATGCCCCAAATCCCTGCCCCAGCCCTGAGTCCCCCCAAACCCAGAGCCCCCTCCTGCACCCCAAAAGCCTCATCCCCAGTCCCACCCCAGAGCCTGTACCCCCAGCCCAGAGCCCTGACACCCTCTTGCATCCCAACCCCTGCCCCAGCCAAGAGCTGCCTCCCACACTCTGAATCCCTCATTCCTGGCCCCACCCAGCAGCCCTCAAAAAAAAAAAAAAAAAAGTTTGAAAACCACTGATCTATACCATTTGTCAGTGAAGTGACATGGCAAGTCCAAATCAGAAAAATAACATTGTGTAAAGAATGGAGGAAGTTCAGGTCAACTATCTGTACATTCAGACAGAGACTCAATGCAAAATAATTATGAAAATGTGATGGTTACAAATTAAACATGCTGAAGTCAGTAAATTCACAAAAATCTGTACTTTAAGCAGGGGTTCTCAAACTGGGGGGGTCAGGACCCCTCAGGGGGTCGCAAGGTGATTACATGGGGGGTTGCGAGCTGTCAACCTTCACTCCAAACCCCGCTTTGCCTCCAGCATTGATAATGGTATTAAATATATAGAAAAGTGTTTTTAATTTGGGGGGGGGGGGGTCACACTCAGAGGCTTGCTTTGTGAAAGGGGTCACCAGTAAAAAAGTTTGAGAGCCACTGGTTTAAAGTAACTGTGGACTAGTACTGTTGTTATAAGAGCCACAGTTGTGTGTCCAGCTGAAGAGTCCACCCCTCAATGCATGCATTTCACAGAGCTGCACAAGTACAATAGTATGAAATATACATTTCTCAGAGTACACTTCATCTGGAAGTTTAAGCACACCGATTCACCTTTTGAACCCACCCTATGGGACAAACTAATCAGGACAATTAACGTGTATCAACTGTGAGGTGAGAACTAATCCTCTCAATGTTTGAGATTAAGCTATAGTCATTTGTGAGGGAGCTTGTATTGCCTAGGCTAGTCTGGTTTCTTGTGCTAGACTCAGGTTAGGATGACACCAGAAACTTTTGCTAGTATAGTAACATCAAGTAGGGTGTGGGTTTTTTTTTTTAACATTATACACGTTTCTGTATTGGCAAATGCCCTAATGAAGACACAGTTATACCAGCAAAAGGTGTGTTTCCCAATGTAATTTGTTTGAGGAATCGTAAATTATATCCACAAAAACACTCTTGCACTGACAGAAGTTGTGTCGGTATTAGGCGGATTTACCAATACCAGAAAATGTTTTTTAAATGTAGATGATTAGGCTTCAGAGTAGCTTAACCAAAAAGCAACTGAGCCAGCAGCTGAACCAGGGATAGGCAACCTATGGCAGGGGTGCCAAAGGTGGCACGTGAGCTGATTTTTAGTGGCACTCACACTGCCCAGGTCCTGGTCACTGATCCGGGGGCTCTGCATTTTAATTTAATTTTAAATGAGCTTCTTAAATATTTTTAAAACCTTTTTTACTTTACATACAACAATAGTTTAGTTATATGGTATAGACTTATAGAAAGAGACCTTCTAAAAACATTAAAATACATTACAGGCACGCAAAACCTTAAATTAGAGTGAATAAATGAAGACTCGGCACAGCACTTCTGAAAGATTGCCAACCCCTGAGCTGAACACAGGGAGGAGGAAACAGTCAGGAAACCACAGTAGGACCAACTGCACTTGGGAGCCAACTCTACAAAACAGCAAGAGAGAAACCCAGGACAAGAAACAGCTTTGTTCAGGTAATAGAGGCAAAGAAGGAAGTCATAGTTTGTTCTTTTCATGCCGCGAATGTGGCATCAGCTAGCCCTGGTAAGTATGTTGAGGCGGGATCTTGAAGGGCACAGTATGGTATAAGAACCTATACAGAATAGAATGGTCAGTCCCATTAGATAGTTAAAATGAGACCTAGGGATTACCCAGAGGTCCAGGACCAGAGAGATCCTGGTTGACCCAATATTTGCTTATATTAAGCTTTAACAAGAATTCTTTCATTGGTGTGTCATCTGTTTTAATAAACTTTTTATGCAGCTAAAACTAGTACCACTATTTCTTGTTTGCCAGAGACCCATGTTTGTTGGGCATGCCATCTCTAGTTTGGATGAAGAAACCTGCCTCTAACTGGACTTCATATGCAGTCTAATGAAGAGTTTATAATATTACACACTGCCCAATTATCATCCATGTGGTTACCAACACTTCATGAGAACCAACAAATCCATGTGTTGTGATTCAAATTAATTTAAAATGCCAATTTTTAGTCTGTAATGGGAAGTACACAATGTTTTTTAAAACAATAGCTATTTTTATATATCACACAACTTTCTCCCTAGATTTTAACGTACTATGTAGATTTCAGGAGCCTTTTGATTCCTGAAGAGCATAGGAGGTTTTCGGTCAACTGCCACTTGCAAACTCTCTATTCACAGCCAGTTGCTGAAAGCCACACCAAAAAAACCCCAAAACCACCACACACATTCAGCTGCTTTTTGAAGGTCAGAACAGCATGAAGCAGGGAAGTGAAAGTTTTCAAAATTGTTTTTTAAATCTTTACCCTATTTTCCCTGATAAGTCATCCGTTTCCATGGGAAGAGAGGCAGAAACAGGTTGAACAGCCAGAAGCATGTCAATTTCAGTTGCTGGCTGCTGGTTCCCCAGTTCCGCTCCTGTTTCCATGGCAACCTATGTAGCATCAGGGAAAACAAACGAAAAGGACATACAGCAGCTAGAGGCAGAAAACACCAGTTTGCAAAAAAAATAAAAAAAAAAAAAAATATTAGCTGAATACTTAAAAATGTTATTAAACTTAAGTTACAAGATTAGAGACCTGGTCCTAGAAATCAAACAAGCTGTCCTTGACTTCACTGGGAATACTCCCGTAAGTATGGCTTGATGAATTAAGGTCCCAATTTACAGGAAAAACAGCTGAGATCTTCAAAGCACGAAGAACTGTCATCAGCCATTAAGATGCTTTTTTCATAATTTTTTACACACACACTTCATAGGTATACATGTGTTTCTGCACACATGCACTTATCTATGTACTCAAGTGACTCCGACCACCACAATAGTTGAGTACTTCCCAGACATTTAAAGATAGAAACAACAAAAACAACTTCTCCATCTCTGTTTCTTCCCAGCATATTTGCCATTGGGTTTCCAAATGGAATCTGCTGAGATGAAATTTAAGAGTTCTGCACTATGCGCTACTCAGACATAGTTAAATACAAACTATTGAGCAGCTAGCCATTAGCTCAAGACAAATCAACAACAGGCTGCTGGCTGGTTGAAACAAGGTCACTTTAATCATGTCTTTGCCAATAGAATATTCCAAGACATGGGGCATATCCCCTGTCCATGCACTATTCTTCACCATTCCCTTCTCTGTGAAGTTCTTGCTCCTTGACTCTCTGGAAGTCTTCCAGCAAGTTTGTCTGTCTACACTCAGACTAGGCAGCAGGTGCCTTTACTGTTCAGGTGCACAACAACATCCTTTCTGCTGGATGTTACAGCTGCTCAAGGCCATACTGCACTGGATTCTCTGAAGCATCTGAGCATTGAAGGCATTATCTGCTACTATCTCACTAGGACTCTCTCTGTCAGCTGTCCTATAATTCCTTGTTCTTGGAAAGTATCTTGAGCTCAGTCATGACAGCTGGGACTGTTGGGTCTCAGGATCCTGAGGGTTCTCTTTCTGACAGCTGCTTTCTGTGCTCTCCAGAAAGAGAGAACAAAGGATACTGGAACATTCAAGACTAAATGGTCTTTGGTTACATTCAGCTCACTATTACGTGTGCGGAGAAATCAGATCAGTTTCCCAAGACAACCAGCAATCTCTTACAGGTATTGAAACATCAAGTGCAAAATCTCAGGACTCAATAATAGAAGGAAGACAATTAAGTTGATGACAGTGAGCAAGAAATTGTTCAGCAGAAGAAGGGGCTTGAGGAAGAAGTGTTACTGCTAGCACCTTTATTACTTCCTAAATAGTAAATTTGGAAGCAAACTCCAGTTTATATTGAAAAACTGCTATTCCCTGGGTTGAGAAAGTGACTGACAATGGGGGGTTAGAGCACCCCAAATCCAGGCTCTGACAGGAACTCATCACCATGAGACATGATCTTTTCCCCCAGCCTGACACGTGATTTAGACAAACTACATTTAACAGTAACACTAACATTCAATTAATTGAAGACCACTAACTACAAATAAAAACAACATTACTTTACTTTAGGAATTAAGTTTACATTCATACCAGGCCTGTTGTCCCCTTCAAAAAATAAAAACACTGCAGTGTAAAACAAAGCAAGATTTTGCTTGAGGATACTAGGACTTATTTGGTCTGCTAATTTCAGCAGCATTGTTTTGAGGAAATCAGTCAAAACAGAGATTTAAAAGATCCTCAGAATTTTTTCTCTAGACTTGGACAGGATGAGGAAGTTGTAGAAACAATATTCAACTCTAGGAAAGATACACATACTACCTAACGGTTTCAGGCACAATATACCTGTGACTTACATACTATCATATGAGGTGAACAGAATTTAAATTTGGAGTTTGGTATTTTGGACTACCATTTTGTAGAGAGAAATGGAATACCAACATTGTATCAGTAGGGGAAAAGTGCAGTAAGGACCACTAATGAAACAGACACAGAAGAATGATCATCTGGGTATGACTGCAAACCAAACATGATTGTTCTTCTCTCTCTTATGGAAGATGATGCAAATACATCTTCCCATACTTGGTGTCCAGCTTTTAATTTCTGCTCCACTTCACTGGAGTGATCTATTATTCTCTCTCTTATGGAAGATGATGCAAATACATCTTCCCATACTTGGTGTCCAGCTTTTAATTTCTGCTCCACTTCACTGGACTGATCTATTAGCTTTTACACCCTGATAGCAATAATGTCTCATATCACAGAATGGAATACTTTATACTAACATAAATATGTGCTCTATCTGGCCCCTTTAGTAAAAATGCTTATACAACAGTAGGGCCAAACTTTTCATCCTATGCGTTAACAGAAAGGCATCGCTGATTATAATCTTAAAGCAGAGGTTCGTCAACACAGGTCTTGGGGCCCCCTGGGGGGGGCACGAGAAGGTTTCAGGGCTTGCCGAAAATAAACCAAATAAACCAGCATCAGGACTCACAGGAGGCCCAGGGCAGAGAGCCGTAAACTGGCATCCCGCCATGCAAGGGCTGCAGCCAAAGCCAAGCAACTTCACTTTGCAGGGGACCCCCTATGGTTTCGGCCCTGGGCAATTGCCCTGTTTGCTATCCCTAATGCCGGCCCTGGGCTTTTAATCTATCTGGATATTGTAGAAAAATAGATGCTGGGCATAGCGTGGGCCTTATGTGGAGTTAACCTAGCCATGGGGGGGGGGGGGAAGAGGCCTGAGAAAGAAAAAGGTTGAGAACCCCAGCTTTAAAGTACATGAAGCCTACCTTAGTATGCAGATGGGGTCTGAATTTTGGCAGGTTTTATTTTTTATGTCCATCAGTCACACAAACAGCCAACTCATATCTGAAGGCGTTTTTCAAAAAAACACCTTGAGACCTGTGAATTCTGAAAAACTGTAAACATTTTCCAACGAGGCCTATTTTTGGATTCCTTGATAATTTCCCAGTCCATATTTGACTGCTGTTTTGTAACATCAGCTGAAGAGCCACATGACAGTGTCATAAACAAATCCCTTATCAGAAGGCTACTAAATCAAACTCTTTAATGTATTCAGTAAATTCATGTTGAAAATGTAATTTCCTTTCTTATATAAGTGGACATATGGGTGAAATAACCTCGGACACTGTTACAATGGTGTCATGCCTAATATCAAATCTCCTTCCTATTCATGAGACTACCAGTTTTTGAGCCAACTTTGTACCTTTTGTCCTCAGTGGCTTTCATGCTTACTGGTATTTAGCTTGCAAAACAAATGTTCAAGAGCCAAAGAATATATTTATTTTAATTATAACAGGAGTTTTGTTGTTGTCAGACAATTTCTCTCCAAGTCCAATACCACCATGTTTGGTACTAGAAGATATCATACATAAACCAATATGAGTTCTAGGTCACACCCCATATGCCTTCTTACCAAACCAGTGTAGCCTGGCTCCCTCTAGAATAATCCCCAAAATGAAAACATCCACAGATATGCACGTGCTTCATGAGCATCTGATCTCAGGAAAACAAAAGAAAAAACGAAAGACTTTACCTATTCTTCCTTATTCTGATTAAAGGAAGACTATCTACAATTTATCAGACTGCTACCTGGCAGTCTGTCTAATCTTAAATTCAGCAAGCCCAACTGTGCCTCTGCAGGCTGATCAAATCCCAGTAAAATAATCTATAACCTGTTTCTATATATCAAAAATGCTGCTACTTAAAAAATCATTCATATTCAATTTTGAAAAACTGAATTTAGTCTTCATCCATTAGGGCAAGATGCTTTTTATGACCACTAGAGTTATTGCTAAAAATTACTGGATTGCAACCTACTGGCTCTTTTTTTAGCAAGTCATATAATTTACTACAACTTCTGGGGTTACGTTTTCCACGATTGGTCTCTACCAAAATTTTGAGAAAATGGCTCGGCCAGTTTTGAGTGAGAAGAAAATGTGCATGGGGAAGGCAATGGGGTTTCTCTCCATCACATATATAAAAAAAGTTATTGTGGCTTTTAAACAAAAAAACCAAGAAGTTAACACTTGAAATCTGGAACTGAAATAGCCTTCTTTAAAGAGTAGTGCAAGACTTTTACTTGAGACAACTAGGCGTTAACCAAGTTATGACCATCTGGGGAAAGAAAAAAAAAAGTCACATACCAAGTATATGCACAGGTTGGCTTTGTTTTTTGGTTGTTGTTTTGGGTTTTTTTGTTTTGGTTATTTCCACTGTGCTTCTTTGGGTGTGCACATGAAAAAACATTAAGTTGCATATGCACAGCTAAATTAAATTAGCAGTCTTTTCATCTGTGTTGCTGAAGGTGACCATATGAGCAGGAACTGAAGGAAGAAACCAGTGTTCTTCCCTCAGCCTCTCGGGGGGGGAGGGTCTTGTAAGATTCCCATGATAGCTCAGTGGTTTGAGCGCTAGCCAGCTAAACTGAGGGTTGTGAGCTCAAGCCTTGAGGGGGCCACTTAGGGATCCAGGGTACTTGGTCCTGCTAGCAAAGGCAGGGGGCTGGGCTCGATGACTCTCTGAGCTCTGTGAGACAGGTATATCTCCATATATTATCCAGTCCTGATCCATTCCTGCATGCATTGAGTGTAGGGCTCCCACAGTCTAACAAAGACTTTTAGGAGGAAATCTCCCTCAAACGCATTTTATAAACTCAAACAACTTATCACCCCAGGCTGCAGACCTCCTATGATGTGCAGGAAAGGCTCCTTCCTAGTTGTCTGCCTCCTAAAATAATTGTGTGGGACATTCTGGTGTCACTCTAGAATATGGATTTCTCATACCTAGTTTAAAATTATTTTACAAGTTACCAAAACTACAACAACTACATAAATAGAACATTACACTTGAGCACTCAGGAGGTCAGAAAGTACCAAAAGATATGGTTGTACAAACAATCATACATCTGTCCCCTTGTATGCATGCATTACAATACAGTCTTTATATGATCACATACCATTTCCCCAAATACGTCATATTATTTTCTGTGACCTAAGACAGATAGTACCACAAGGCTACACTTCAATGCCAGGTGTATGAAAATCATTTATGAGAAGTACACAGTAAACTGTACTTACATTACATATTAAGTGCAACACTGAGTAATAGTGAAAATTTATTGGCATCTATAGGCTACCTATATTTGCAGCTAACTTTGCTGCATATTTAACAGCCCCATCTTCTGAATTGTGCCTTATAAAGGCTGTACAGCTGGTTGAACAGTGATGATAGTAGAAGTGCTGACCAAATATTTTTTTAATATATATATAAAATTTCTTGCTCGAGTCTGTAAATAAAAAAAAAAAAAATCTGTCACTAAAAACCACTACTATGCCAATGAAGTAAAAGGAAAAAAATATTCCAAGATGCTACAAGAATAGCTAACGTCACAGGAAGACATTGATGATGTAGTGCTTTCCTTAGAGCCAGGCTAAAAGGTTATGTTTCCGCAAGTGCATTTTGGATGCTGCTAAGCATTAGCTATAACAAAAAGCTCACATCAATCCGTGACATGATTCCTTTCTCCCATTCCAGGCCTACGTATAATCTACTGTATGAATATGTATGTTCACCAGTCTAAAGTATTACATCGAAGATTATACTCCAAAACTAAAGGCCTAGACATATTAAAATTGTGGGAGTTACCGTATATACTCGATCATAAGCCGGTTCATTTATAAGCCAACCCCCCAAAGATGGATAAGTAAAAATGGAAATTTTTTATGACCCCGTTCATAAGCTGACCCTATAATTCAGGGGTCAGCAAACTCTGGCTCCTGGGCCACCAGGATAAGCCGCTGGCAGGCCGAGATGGTTTCTTTACCTCAAGCGTCCGCAGGCATGGAGGTAAACCTAGGTAAACAAAGTGTCCTGGACGTGCCAGCTGCTTACCCTGAGGGGCCGAGACAGCAACTGGTGTGGAAATTTTTTTGTAGGGAGAAGCTGGGAGTCAGGGGAGTAACACTTGTGACCACCCCCACATGACCCCACATCTAACCCAGCACCCCCACACTCTCCGCAGCCTGCTCTGGGGGGCACGGCCAAGTGGCACAGCTGCAGCCTGCCAGCCCCAGAGCTTCAGCTGCTTCGGAGGCTGGAGGGTGAGCAGCATGGCCAGAAGCAGAGAGACTCTGGCCCCGCCTCTTCCCTTCTGGCTCTGCTGCCTCTCCTTGCTTTCTCTGGGGGGAGGGGCTGTGTCCCACCTCTCCCTGTCTATACTCGTTCATAAGCTGACTCCCTTCTCTGGTGTTTCCCTTTTTTACTAAAAAAATTTGGCTTATGAACAAGTATATATGGTGCATGTATATATATTTCAAATTAGTAAATGTAACAACTCCCTGATGCATCTTCTTCACTCTACCCAACATATCCTGCAATTTTTTTCCACTAAGGGTGGGAAAAACCATGAGAGCAAGGGACAAATGCCACCTGACTACTACAAAAACTGATGAAGACTACTCCAATAAACAAATGGAAGACATAGAATTTGACCGCCAACATCACATATGTCAAAGTGCAATAGTCTTTGGTTTAGGAAGGCATTCCCTTTTTGTACCTTTTCTTGTTTTCATAAGTTTACTCTCCAGTACTTTCCTATTTTCAATGAAGCAGCACAAAACTGTATATATTTTCCAAAACTAAACCTTTTCTTTAGTAATTTTTGGCAAGCATATGTAAAGCTCTAGCCAAGCACAAGACAGCTCTTGACCCCTTCTAATATGCCAACCAAGGGCTTTATTGATCATGGCACCTCTAGTTCATGGGTCAACTATCTACTACCCATCACTACATTTTACAATCCTGTTCTCTGACACACTCAAGGTATGGTTGTAGGGAAGGGTACTTTCTGCACCAGTGCTAGGCAATTACTATATCGTTCCAACAATGTAAAGTAGTCATTATACCAGTAGTTATATGGTAGTCATACTACTTAATCCCTTTCAATGCTATCAATAAAATTGTTACACCAGGCAACAGAACTAGAATCTATTTCTGTTAATCATGCCTTTAAAAAAAAAAAAATCTAAAATGGGCCTGTTTCTGCTTTATTCCTGATACAGTCCTGTTTCAATGATGACATACATTATCCTCAACCACACAGTACCCCTTCAGCATGATCTGTCTTGAAAAGAAGGTAACAAGGTTTGACTCACTGTCTGATGAAGCATCAACAATTCAATTGCTACAGCTGAACATTCTATTCCAATTTAACTAAAGACAAAAAGAGGAGAAGGAAACACCCATTCACTCCCTTCCAGTCCCACTTGGGGTAGCTTCCTTGAGGGAGCCAAAATGACTTCCGATTGTTTCTAACATCCACCAAGAGAGTTTAGAAAACAAAACAATTCTCTTTGCATTGAAGCCGCTAGGGCTGTGCCAGTATGGTTTCTTAAGGATACTGTAGAAAAATAATCTACAAACTATTTTACCACACAGCACTTTTCCGTCTTGCATCCTTAACCTCCTGAGCCAAACAGGTTTGTACCAAACTGCTACTTCCCCTCACCAGGTCTCCTAGTTGCTCCTTCATCACCTCAAAATGAAGCACTTGGAAGCTCAGTGGTAATATAAGAAGTTACCAGAACTCCCATAGGAAAAATACTACTTAGCACTTCTTATAGGCTTAACCTTTTAAAAAGTGCTGTAACTAATTAACACATTAAAACTATCTTCATGTGCAAGACATGCCAGCTTTCACGATCTCCATGCATCGGGCAAGAATTTGGGTGACATGTCTTTTCAAAAATCTCATCTGCCTGTGACACCAGATCATGAGCTTTTAACTAATTTCATAACGGACCTAAACCTGTAAGATATTGAGCACCCTCTGCTCCCTTTTATTTCAATAGGAGCTGAGAATGCTCAATACCTCAAAGAATTGGGCTCTTCATTTCCCTCAGAAAAATAATCATTTCTCTAGGCATTCCAGCCACTAGCCATTAAGGCAAGGAAAGATGAGAAAAAGTTGCCAATAGCAATAAAATCCAATAATAGCAGCCACTTCATTCCTGTGCATGGAAAAAAAATCAAGACCTTTTACATTTCTTAAAACAGAACTTCACATTTACTAATACAGCCCATATATACCACTGGCGGCTGTTATTAACAAGCATATGTTCTGTGACATTACAAAAAACATACCTATCCATTTTAGAGCCATGAAAAGATTAAAGCAATTTCTAACCTATTAAATTTTGCTTTGTGATACTTGTCAAGATTGTTATAGATCCAAGGTATTAAATAATATTTTAACAAAACTATTTCTTTAATACATTTTATATTTTTGGAGTTTCCCCCCTGCAAAGCCGTGCATGGGCAAAGCATGAAAATCATCTATTTTAATAACTTTGGTTTTGAAAACTTAACCTTGGCTAAATTTAGCAAAGATTTTTTATTCAAAAGAACACAACAATCAAAGGACTACAAAGGTTGCATGATGTATTTTTTAGGCTGCTTTACAAAAACAAGATTTTGCATTTAACATTTGTGTCACTGCTGATCCTTGCAGTTTATTTCTTCAAATCCCATACTTTATCGTTTTATTCAGTATTTTATTAAAATTAAATATTTAAAATTGAAGTTGTTCTATGCTGCAAGCGCAGCTAAAATGAAAGTCCTCTCTGGCAGCAGTGACTAGATTTTAAATGCAGGTAGATCAATAAAAAGAAAGGAGCTCAAGCACAAGCTCCATGTGTGAGTGGAATGGTTTATAATAGCTTGCAAATAACTACGTGCTTGCTGTAACCAGCTGTTCTTAAATTATGAATATGCAACCAATTCATGTTAAAGCCAAATCCCACCACTATTTCTACAGAGAAATCCCAGTAGTTTTTGCTTGTTCTACACGTGAGCTCCGTTAAGGATACAAATAGCAGTAAGCTTCAGGACAAACAAGACCAAACTATTGGCATTTCATGCACTAGGTCCATTATCACAGCAGGGGATGTCAATCACTGGAACATTCCTATAACAGCTCAGGCAATATGACAATGATCTCCCAGAAAAAAAAATCAAAATCTCTACTGCACACTCAAAGTCTCTCTGCCAACCTAATGCTTTTTTGCTTCAGCCAATCAGATTGTCAGCCCTGACCTAGAAGACTTGCATCAAGCTTCAAACATTTAAAAACATCAATCATAAAAACAAAGACAGGACATTGAATTATACAGTATTAACCTCCAGGGTTTGCATACAAAGACCTTAGATTTATTTATGTCCCAGCGCGTTAAGAGCTTCAGTACACCGTTCTTTACACCAAACCGGCTGCCAATTTGATGAACCTCTCTGCCCTCAGCAGGAGTGCAGCATCTTTGATTAATGAGTGCATGCTTGTGGAAAAGTGTAAGAACAGAAAACAGGATTTAAAAAAAACACACACAATTGTGTCTCTACACATCCGATGGACCAATGCAATAATTATCTTCAAGATGGATTTCTTTTACAGAGAAAGAATGACACTTTTAATACTGCGTATGTTCACTTAAACTCACACTGCAGTTATTTTAGTCTCTTAAAATACTTTTTTATAAACTGCAAATGTTATCTCTCACAAAGCACAGTCATCTACTTCAAAAATTTAGAATTCATCAGATCAACAAAGCCACTACTAAATAAGGTCACTACTTCTGACTGAATGTGTGCTTAAGAAAGTGCTTTAAATCATTAAAGCAGTAATTATTTTTTTAACATTTTTTTTAAACTTTTAAATTCCCATCTAACAGTCTAACAATTCAAAAGCTCAAACCAACTGAACTGGTGTATTTTTTCCTCTTTCTAAACATTAATATATAAGTACAGTATTGATTTTAAAAGTTCCAAATCAAATCAGATACAAAATATAATTCCTTATTTAATTTTAATAACGGCACATTTTACATAGAACATTCCATTTTTCCAATGTTTTAAAATGTTTTATTGTGACTTGCAACAAATTAGATAACAATAAGGACAGAAATAAGTTCTATATATACAGACCCGCAGGAAAAAAACAGATATGTCTGTCTGATGGAGAGGTGACCACATTATTTTTGATCAACACTTCATTTTAGAAGAATTAGTTTAACTTCTTTTAGACCAAATACATTTTATTAAAAACACACCAAGGATTTGATCCTGCAAATGATAACAGGCATATTGCCTAGTAGCACTAAAAGCTGTCTCACAATGGAACTATTTACAATGGTAAGCACTACTGCACCAGACAGTATTTGCAGGATTGAGCCCAAGCATTCTGAAGGTGTCATCACCGTTTTTTCTGCATATACCCATCAGAGGTTAGAAACATCTTTACCTATGGCTCTAAACTACCAAGGTTTAACTCATTCAACTCCTTACCTACATCAAACGCAAAGATAGTCATATGGTCCCCTCCACATATAGGAAATCATAACACCTGAAGTGTGCAAGGAAGCAGGTGACAGTATGGGTTACACATTAAGAGACTAGAATCCCCTTTCTATGAAAATTGAAGGGACACTGTCAATTTCAGATCCAGAATTGGGGGCGGAGGGGGATTAAGTGTTAGAAGTAGTTTCAGAAATGACATCTTCCTGGGAGTCCCCTGGCCAATTTCTAAGAGTTAAATATATACAAAACTGTTTTCTATTTTTAAAAAAGATTTATTCTTTTTCCTATTGCTGTTTGAAAAAACCCACACAAACAAAAGGATAAACCAACAAAAGTGCTGTCAAATGCACAAAATAAACAATCTGAATTCAAAAGAGAAAAAACATTCCTTCCTCCAATCTCTATTACTTGCAGCAACATTAGTGAAAACCTACAGACAGATGTGGGATTTTTACACTGATAGGGTTGCTTTAAACTGTCAGTCTTGTTACTTACTAATATGATCAGAAAACTTCACAATTTAAAAATTTTGCTCATAAAATTAAAATAAAACCAAAGATACGATAGTAGCAGCGAAAGCTATTCTTTGCTTTCTCTACAATAAAGTTTCAGAGGAAACTGTTGTACATGACTTAAAGACTACGTTAAAGAAGTGTTTTCATACTACTCTAAGGAATTCCTTTGGGTAGATCAAAGGCACTACATAACCCTAAACAAGAAAAAACAGGAGGTTTTTAAAAAAAATTGTCTAGTTATTTCATATTTTAGATTAAAAATTAAAAAAAAGACTCAGATTAGTGAAAATAGGCCTCATATTTGATACTCTACAGGCTGAACACAGACTATAAGCCCAAACCTACACAGGTTTATGCACATGCTTAACTTTACACATGAATGTAATCAGAAGTCTCTGCAGGATCAGGGTCAAAGGTTTTCATTTTGGAGTTACAGACCTGGTAGTTACAGTACTGATTCAGTGTAGTGCCGGTGCTACGCAAAAGCAGATGAAGCAATTGCTTAGGGCCTCAAGCAGCTCAAGGGGGCCCTCTATTAACTTTTTTAGTATGCGTTGGGGAGGGAAGGGGAGGCAAAAATATTCCTACTTAGGGTCCACAAAGGGCTAGTACTGCCTCTGATTCAGAGTCAGGTAATCTTGGCTCTGTTCCCAACACTGCCATTGACTTGCTGTGTTGCCATGGGTAAGTCACTTCACTTCTCTGTACAGTATAGAGAAACTAGTAGTTAGCTACCTTTACGAAGCTCTGAAAAGTTCGGCTGAAATAAAAGTGTAACTACTAATGTTTGACGTACCATAGGATTATTTTTCTTAAGCAGTGCTTTGGTGACTCATTTGTTGTTTCTGAATGTATGAGCACAATTAGAAAATATGTACCTTTTTTAAGTTGATCTTATTAATATAATATTATTGTTTCCATTACTCATCCCTAAAGAGTAAACATAAAAGAACTCCAAATCCCTTAGTATGCACTCACTTAGATAATGACACTAAAGCAGTGCTTCCATTATAACTACAACTACAACAGCATTAACAATAGAACAGATCATATGTAAGGAAAAAATATTGGTGCAACTGAAACTTTACAAAAATAGAAACATCATTGCTGCTTATCTTAATGTTTCTTACTCACTTGGGCTTTTTTGGCACAGATTGAGGGGGACATAGTTTTAAATGTCTTCTGTACCTATTTTAGCATTCCGTATTTTCCTCATACATTCCTTTAAAGCATACAATTTACCCGTTACATTGTTTTGTCAGTGTTCAACCAGACTGTTCCAGTCCACACAATTCTGAAATACACTGTTGTCTCTCTTCTCATTAACATTTGTCAGTGTTTCTCTTGATTGCTCTTTAGTAGCATTTAAAAAAGGACACAGACTAGCTGATAAAATTATTTTAATATCATTGACCAAAACAAACAATAGTAGAGGACAAGGAAATTTGAGGGGGTTACCTTAAATTTGGGGGAAAACCCTGATGGCCTTAAGCAAGTCATCCCCATCAATGGCCAACACACCTGAGTGAAGCAAGCACTATTTGGCCCTTCATCAGGTCTCTGTTATAAAAACCATCTTCAGTTTTTTTAAAGGGAAAAAAAATGGATCATACTGTATTATTACCTTTTAAAGTTGAAATCTTTATTCAAATCAATTGAAGGATATGGCCCTACATTTATATTTTTAAAAAGGGGAAAAAATAAAACCTGGTTTTGAAGATTTTTAAATATAAATTACTAAAGGGAAATTAAAAACCCTCCAAGGAATCTAGTATACTAAGAATAAATCTTGGTGAAATAATTTCAATTCTGGGACAGCACTATCTTAGTTTCTTTGTAGTAAGATGCATTTCTAGTTGATCTAGACTTGGCAAAACAACTTGGATCTTCTAGTGCCGAATATGCCATAATAAGAATACTGTGAATCTAAAAGCAATCAAACACTAAACACATTCTTTCACTAATTCAGAGGGATCAGACAGAAAGCATGAACTTTCTTGCAACTGTGATATTCCACATCTTGTGTAGGAACACAAAAGTAGCAACAAAGACATTAACAATTGCAGTTCAAGCTGGGAGTGACTGTTCTGTTTCAATTCAATGACACCACTAATGGCTTCTTAGCAGCTCCATGAAATCAACCAGCTGTCAAGTCGATGCATCAGAAGGAACAGTTATGCACTCCCATAAGAAAAAGCAACACATCAGGATGTTTGGCAAAACATCTGCTCCTTTATATGTCAATTCTATAATAAACATGCAACAAATAAGGAAAAAAAGACAATAGAAACTTAAAATTCTAAAGATTTCATTGCTTTATTCGTATTTTCAATAATTTTCTTGCAAAAAAAATCAGTCATGGAGCATCTTATCTACAAAAGTTAGTATTAATGCTTAATATATTTACAAGACTCAACCAGTGTTTATTCCCTGTGCAATACAAAAAAATATTCTACTTGTTTCTGTTAAGATGCTTGGATACTGCTTACCAGGAAGGGAAAATAGAAAAACACTTATTTCCCCAAAAATTACACAACATATTTAGTAAATTTTATCATAAAACAGTGTTCCAAACTAATTTTACCATATGAACTACGACCCTTAACATGAGTTTTCAAATAAATCTTATTTTGTTGAAACAGGCAAGTTTAAGTAACTCAAAATACTAGAATTTTTTTAAATAAATTCATAGGATGAGAATTTAGTGTGGCAATTCTACTGTTTATTATGTCAATACATAGTACTCTCAGAAAGCTCATTTACATGATTCTTTCAAAATAGCAGTAAGTCAATAATAGTAAGAAACTATTAGCTACTCCTCACAAGATTATTTTCTTCTTCTAAGACATCATTAAAATACCACAAAAATATATTCACATAGAAATTTATCAATGTTTGATTTTATATGCTATAGCTTTTAAAGAACCAGTAAGCAAAAAAAAAAAAAAAAAAAGCTTCCTGTCTGCCAAATTGAACTTAAAATAACTTGAACACCAAAGATATCCTTCCTAAGTACTTAAGATTCCTAACTTCTCGATAAATCCAATACAGAAATTTGTTTCAACTAGAAATTTCTTTATGCTGTCTGGTTTATTGATTATGCAGCATTGTGTCAAAAATGTGTAGTTTACAATAGGTGCAAGAGACATCAAATATACTTAACTACCATGTTCTTAAACTGCTTTATCCTCTGTTGCTCACCATTTATAATCTGCCAAATCTTCTAGGCCTTTGTTGCATGTACAATTTAGAACCATCTGTTCTATGGACTTGTAACTATTTAAACATTTTCATCTACATACAATTCACATAACTGGCAGACATTCAATTAATCGAGGTTTTCTAAAGCATTTTTTAAAAGAACATATTAAGGTAAATATCTGACTTTGGTTAACAAAAAAGCATACTTCCTATACAACCATAAAGACATGTTGTTTAATGTATCATTCAATCTTGAGTATGTGAGAAAAAGAGAAATCTCTTGATGTACTAAGCCCTGTTCCTATTTGGTTACAATTAACTTAGAAACTATGTTTTTCCCAATCCTGAAGACAAAGGGAATGCAAATTAAATACACACAGTTTCATGTTCTTGTTAGCGTGAATACAAATATGCAGAAAGTAAAATGAATGTAGGAAACAGAATGGAAAATTAGAATTCTATTTATAGTACCTATTATTTATGAAGTGTTCCCTGTTTCGTTACGGTTTTGCCATGTGACCAAAAGAACTTTTATTATATGAAAAGACTATCATTGACAAGTAAATTAAAGGAACACTGTATTTTACTGTTTTCCTTTTCACAGTGGCTGATAGAAGAGTTTATAACCAGAGGTAAAGTGATTCAGAATTGTGGCTGGTTTTGTTTTTTTTATTTAGCATACTAACTACATTCTGCCAACTGCATAATACAGCATCTGGAACATAATCCAAAATACATAATGTTTACAGGTACTTTCCAAAAGAACTGTTTTAACAGTATCATAGGTATGTAATAAACTGTTTGTAATCTATCATTTTTAAAAAATAACTAAATTTCCCTAACCCCCTTCACCTTCAGCTCTACACTCCTTCAGAGAAGATTCTGGACCAAGTTGTCTCATGTAAATTCAGGAGATAACTATTTGCTGTAAATACAAATAATGCTAACACACAAATGAAATAATATTTCATATGACAACTTTGGAGTTTTTAAATAAAGAGTTAAATATATATTTATATTTGAAATAGTACAAGGCCAGAACATAAAAATTAGAGAAATTCAAAAGAATATATATTTCTCCACCTGTTACAAAAATTCCAGAAAAGGAGTGCATAGTTTTAAGAATTATATGCATTCTAGCAGGATAAACTACACATCTGATCTAACTGTGTTATAAGCTGCACTTTAAAGAGAGAGAAATCCCAAGGGGGAAAAACACACACTTGGAAAATTTCCCCTTAAACTTTACATGACGTCACTGTCTGTCCCTGTTACATTTCCTAAACTTTGAGCCTTATCCAGAAAGGACTTTCAGGATTTCCACCCACTCAACCACCTCTAAAAGAGAGACAGACAGACTTGGGAATAAAAATTTGCCCAAGATGGCGAAAGCCTTGTTGTTTAGAGGGCAGAAAAATGGAGGATATTGTAATATACACAAAGGGATAAATTTCAACAACTCGGCCAAGGGCTGCAGCTGCTTGTCTCTCTTTATAAGGAAGCAACACACACAAAAGATAAAGGGCGAGAGAAAGAGAAGAAAGCAGCAAAGCCCTCAGCACACGCAGACTCCCTGGTCTCTCCCGAGCCCACTCCACTCGCCCGCCGCCCTTTTCAACGCCCAAAGCGGAGTTTGGAGCAACTCTACAATGCCACATTTTGAAATAAAAGGATATAAAAGAGTCCGGGGGGGAGGGAGAGGCCAAGCAGGAGGGGGGAGTTGCCGCTGCTCAGCGGGAGACAGAGCCACGGCTCTATTGAGCCGGGAGGGCTCCTCTTACCTTGTGCACACTCCGAGCTCCCGGGGGCCCCCTCGCTGCACGCTGCGAACCCCACTAGGGAGCTGCTCCTGCGGCTGCAGCTGGCTGACATGCCCAAAGCGGCGGCTGCCGGAGCAAGCCGGGAGCGCAGAGACACAAAGAGGCGCTCCCAGCCCAGGCAGCGGCGGAGCAGCCCCGGCCCCCGCAGGCAGCGGCGGAGCCGGGCAACCCGGCCCAGGGACACACACTGAAAGCCATGAATAAAGTTTAAACTCACTCGGGACCGGGACCCGGACTTCGCCCCCCTCCCCTTCCCCGGACTCGCACTGTAGCAGCCTCTCTCCTCCCCACCCCCAAACCCGAGTGGACAAGGTCAGCCCCTTTCCGATGGGACACACAACCCCAAAAGCACAACCAACAACAAGCAACAAAGGGATGATACAAACCAGCGACTGCAGAACACCGACACCTCAACTCCGGCAGCAGCTTTGCCCATCCGAGCACGATCTCTCCGTCCCTCCTTCCTTGTCCTGAAATCTAGCAAACATTTCACATTTCCACCTTAACAGAAAATCCCTCCCTCCCATCCGGGGAGAGCAGGCAGAGAGGTTTTAACTCACCTTTCTAGTTTGGACGAGATCTCCTCTTTCTCGGGTTGCTGGAGGTTAGGATGGGTGTGTGTGTGTCAGGAACGTTTCCCTATCCAACACCCTCAAGAAGAGTGTAAAGAAACACTAAAGAGGGGTGGGGAAATTTGGGAGAATGTAACCCTCTCTGCGTGTATCTGTTTCTCTGTGTCTCGCTGTCTTTCCCTGGTTAGTTCCTTACAGCAGCAGCAGATTGAAGCAGATTCTCTTCTCAAGGTTTATTCAGCTTCACTTCCAGGCGAAGCCTTCATGAACCAAAAGTGACGTCAACCAACAAGGCTCTTCTCTCTCCAACAATGAAAGTTGCTGTTAACAAGGGGGAAAAGAGAGAGAATTGTTTATCTCATTTCAGCCCCAGTAATAAATGACCTATCAGCAACGAAAAGGAGCAAGGAAAAGAGAGCATTTCTGTTTCCCAAGTGCACACACTCGCACGCACACACACACTCTGTCCAGTATTCCCCGGACTAGGAAAAGTTATCGAAAAGTTTAGGTCTTATAAAAGGGAAAAAATAATAAATCCACATTTGGTGATTATTAAATAACTAATGAACAGATTGGGAGGGAAATGCATTAGTCCTTCATAGCTGTCTAAAGTAGTTCTTAAATTTATGTTTAGGTTAAAGATTAAAATGCATCTAATTTATAATTACAAGAAAGATTTTAGGGGGAGCAAATGATGACCTGCTACAAAAAATAAAAAAATTTAAAAAACCACCATAAAATCTGACACTTTTTGAACCAGTCAAGTACATCAGAGAGTCATACTGGATGTAATGTACAAGTCTTATGATGATGTGACAGAAACAAAGTGAAATCCAAACAAATCCAAGTAAAACTGACAAATAGGATCAGAAACTGTAACGTGTTTTAACATGAGGGTGTTAAAATAGTTCAACTGTTACTATGGATATTTTTAAAAATACTTTCCAGAATGTCTATAAAATATGAGCATTTTATTTTGACTAATGGAGACTCTGGTTGGCTAAAACAATTGAATTAATAGGTTATTTTGTGAAAGAAGAGCAAAAACTGGCCCCTCCCTACTCTTACCCTTTAAATTATACACGTGGTTTCTCTCTCCCTTTTTTTTTGGGCAAATAGTCAAGCTAGGCCAGGTTTAAAGTACACGAAAACCAAAGCACTGCTCCCTATGAACTAAAAAAATAAAGATTTAAAGCTATATTAATATATAATCAAGAACATACTTCAATAAATGTAAAGTTATTTCATTATGTATCTTACAAAACATTTTCTTGCATTCTGAAAATGTAATATTTAACTTGATCACCTTATTTAGCACTATATAGAATTTAAACATTTATTTTAAAACTACAGCTAAACAAAGCTGATCTCAACATAAAATAATATGTATATTTAGAGAGATGCCATTGTTTTGTGTTTCCCCTTCAGCCACTGGCTGTGATTTTAATTGTGCTGGAGGATCTTCATTAGTATTAACACATGGGGAGATTTCACAAAGCTGCTTCATTAGGAAAAAAAAAAAAAAAAGCTTGGCAGACTAGGTCTTTTTGCATGCAATGAGAATGTCAGCCTTACCTCGGTCATTTGTAACATAATAAGTGCAAGCACAGTGATTGCAATGCAGGAACACTGGGGGAAGGGCAAAAATACTGCCTGTCTAACAGGAATATGTGAAAAGAAAGCTCCTCATTACACAGTAAAATGTATGCTAAAAATTAGTGAAGATGATGTCTCAAGAGACTGATGCTAAATAAATTAATGTGCTGATATGTTTTTAATTATTATTTTTGTACTAGTTTATTTCATTCCCCGGATTCACATCCAGCAGCAAAGCTTTACTAGCATTTATTGATTTTTTCACTGCCACATTCCCGGAATACAGATTTTAATCATTTCACTACACCACACTCAGTAATTTCATTAAAAACTGGAACCTTCCATCCCCAGAAAAGCATTTAATTTCAATGACACACAATTTCTCTTAGCAGCAAACTGTCTCAACAGTAAAAGATGGCCTAAAGTTCAAATGCATAATTTAATCCCGAGTTCTCCATGCTCTGCATTCCTTTGAAGCTATAATTTGACTAACTACCTAATAACTGTAATAAGGACAATGATTTCCTTATAATATGTTATTAACCCATATTTAATTAACTCAGAGGCCAAGATCTGTACATGTTTGATTGGGTCAGTACTTCTCTAACCTCAAAATTCACAAATAATGTTCTTGTAGAAAAATGTGGGATAAGAGTATAAGTATGGAAATAATAAAATAGATATTTTTCTCAGAATGTTATGCATCAAAAGCTCATACATTTTCTAACACAACAGTATTGTGCTCAAGAGATAATAGGATTTTAAAATACGTGGACAAACAATGGATTTAGATAATTCACTATACAATGCATTGGCTGTTATGCAGATATATTAAATATCTCTGCCATTAATATTTGAAAGAAATCCTAATATTAATTATTACTAGCACTATTGTAAACAAAAGACAATTTTTTAAAATAGTCAGTAAGCCAAACCAACCCATGTTCTCAAGATAAATAACAAAGTTACTGTTATATAATCTATTTACTTTTCTATAGTGCCCATCATCACTATAGAATTGAAGCACTTAAAATACAAAATCAAAATAAAGTTTAGAGAAGTATTCTAATTTAAGCTATTATGAATGCATTTTGTTGCTGAAAATTTAAACACTACACTTCTCACTGGAAAGCTAAATATTGATTTTGGCTTCATTTGGCAATTGAAAATATTATTGAATTTGTAGATAGCACTTTGTATTCTACAGTAAAATGTGTTTAATAAAGAAACGATGACTCTGGCACCTGATTGCAAGAATAGCCACAAAGAAACCAGTTTTACTAGTGCAAACTTAACAAGGTTCATAAATGTATTAAAAATTCTTTTGTTTTAATATGCTTATTCAACAAAAGCTGTTGTTACAGGATCCTATTGATGCATTTAAAGTGATTAACTATTACATCAGAAAGGTTCACAGCTTCAAATTTTGGCTGGCTTCTCTTAGGCAGTATTAAAGTTGTAGTCCTTGATAAAAAATGTGCAAATTAAAACTGCAGCATATATACAATAAAAATAGGACTCTTGTTTCTTCGTATGGTTGATTAATTAATTTAAAAAATGCAGGAGCCTGGACACTCTAGGTTTCCAATGCAAGTGCTCTTTAAATAAAACCAGCACAATATCTCAGCCTTTGCCTCTTCTACTACTCATTATTTTGATCATAAAGAATTCATTAGATGGTTCCACCCCCAAATTTAGGCAATATTCAGAAGTGTCACAAACTGCATGGAAGATGACCTGGGGAAAAAAAGAAATAGAGCAAAGTAAGACGCCAGGCCTGTGAACACTTACACACATGTACTTTACACATGTGAGTAATCCTATTGAAGTCAATAGCTCTATTAACACGCTTAAAGTGTATGGATAAATATTTGAAGGATGAGAGTTATATACTTCAGTAGGGGCTACTCACATGAGTAGACTATAACCATACTTAAGCATCTGCTGGATTGGGACTTTAGGCCTTGATCCCACAATGAACTCTGCATGGGCAGACCCTCGTGTCCCCATAGAGCTGCACTAAACTCAATGGTTTCAATGGGACTCTGTGTCGGTGTAATGGTCTGTCCACACAGAATATATTACATAGGTCAGGGTCTAATATTGTACATTTTTAATAGCAGTTGGCCTACTTGTAATGTTAACAGTGGTGTTTGCAAAGCACATACGTTTATTATCATAAAGAGAGAGCCAAATATATTTGAGACACAAGAAACAATCAACTTTCAGCAGGATTGATATTATTGTTCATGCCACTGATAAGGGATAGATGCATAAGCATGAAATACATGCTACTAATAAAAAGCATGGAGGTTGATTTAATAAAAAACTAAGTATTTCATTCAATTATGATGTGCAGTCTATGCTTTAAAACATCATGTTTAAAAGTAATAGCACAGTAGAAACCAGTTAAAAGCATAACCTTCCTGTTCAGAAAATTTACTCTGGGTTTAAGAGGTTTATTCTTATCATAGATACTTGTTGGCAGAGAACGGCTTATGCTATCACTCTCTAAGGGCTATTTATACAGTTTAATGTGTCTAAAGTACTACTGGCTTTATGCTGTTACACCCCTATTTTATGATGTCATCCTAGAGTAGTCAGATGAATGAAGATCTACTTCATCTCACTATAATCAAAAAGTTTAAAAGAACACAGAAACAGGGGATTTTTAAAAAATACAATGCAATTTATATATAGTATAAAACAACTTTAATGGCTTTGCAGCTGGACTAATCTGTTGATCATTATTTGTGAGGTACTTGCTTTGAGGAATTCTGATTTCACTGACAGGTTTCAGTCTGCTGCAGACTCTCTTCTGAAGCAAGTGATGTAGGAGTGCAGAGGGTAAGAGAATCCCAGATGAATGGCCCTAATAGCTTATGGGTACCCTGAGCTGCCACGTGGAAGGATAAGACTGAGTGCCAAGACAGGAATCCCCAAAGAATCAAAAGGGATCTGGACTGAAACATCATGTATAGTGTCAAAGCCTAGAAAGATTGCCCCCCAAAATGGTATCTGCAGTGTCCTAGATTACTGGGAGCCTCATGAATTAATACACTAAGGGTATGTTTAAACCTCCAACCCAGGTAGACATATTCTTGATAGCTTGGCTTGAGCTAGCATGCTAAAAATAGCACTGTGGCTATTTAAGACTCCAAGGGAGATACCGACTAGCCACCTGAGCTCAGATCCAGTGGGAAAGTGGACTTGAGAGATCAGGCTACTACCCAACCATCAATGTCCATGTGGCTATTTTTAGTGCTTTAACTCAAGCTGAATTAGCAGAGTCTGTCTATTGGCACTGGGAGACTTAATCTCAGATGCAGTACAGACATACCCTGAATGACTTCACCATAACTTGCAATGAATAAGACTATGGTGATGGGTGCAGTTCTCAGCTGTGCTGAGATCATGAACATGACTGAGTAGGGAAGGGAGACAAAAGCTAGCTGTAAACCACATTTATGCTTCTCTGATCCTGGGCTGGCTGGGCAACCATGCCAACTCCTACTGTAAAACAGAGCAACTCCTCCAAGCATTCTGCCAGCCATGTTACAGCAGAATGCACTGTGCTCCAGCCTTGCATTCTTGCCCTCCCCCTCCATCACAATTCCTCTTCCATCTTGAAACTCTCTGACATGAATGGGAGTTGGGGGTCAGAAAGGGTTGGCATAAAATCCACCATGCCAGCTTCACACTAGCCCACAATTCCACCATACTGAGAGAATCCTCATCATATCCTTCAGGGCTCAGTTAAGGTACCTTTGCACTGATCTATCAGTATGAAAGGATCTTAGCAGGGGCAAGGACCTGGCCCTAAGACCAGTATAGTATTACAATAACTAGCAGGTGTACTGTGTATTAATCAGCACTACACCAAACAAGCAGTAACTGAGGCCACGTCTAGTCTACGCGCCGTATCGGCGCGTTAAAATCAATTGCTTGGGGATCGATATATCGCGTCTAATCTAGATGGGATATATCGATCCCTGAGCGCGCTTATATCGATTCCGGAACTCCACCAACCCCAACGGAGTTCCGGAATCGACATGGCGAGCCGCGGACATCGATCCTGCGCGGTGAGGACGGGTGAGTAAATCGATTTTAGATATTCGACTTCAGCTACATTATTCAAGTAGCTGAAATTGCGTATCTAAAAATCGATTTTACCCCGTAGTGTAGACCAGCCCTAACTCCCACTTCCCACAAGTTCTGTTTCAGGTTGCTCTAGGAAACCTGGATGGATTCTTTGGGATAGTCTCTTTCTCAGCTGTTCCATATTCTTATCAGTAATGTGAAGATGATATCTTCTACTACAAGTAACTCTGTGGAATAGCACAACAGAGTCTTTTCTTGCTGTCAGTGCATGCATGCAGGCACACACACACAAAACTTTAGTACAATTTTTATCATGAATATTTATTTTTTATTAAGCTCTTTCTGCTCCTTATTTGTTTTTTAAAAAGTCTATGTATATAGTGTAATATATATAAAATGGTTTTGTGTGTCAGTACTATAGCTCTTCGAAAAATAAAATAAATAAATAAGAGCAGAAAAAAACATAATCCTTTTACCAAACAATAAATATTAAAATAGGCCTGTGATGGGGTCTAGCAGGCCTTCTCTGCCTTCTGCTCGAGGCATCAGTGACCTGATACTCCCCAAGGAAAGTCCACTGACACTGGGCAACCAGCAAGTCAATTCTCCAGAGGCCTAAAAGGTCCAGGAGGAAATAGTGACCAAACAAGAATGATAAGGCCAGGTAAGATGGCTTGCCTGCTTTTTTCTACAGTCTCAGGGAGAGCTAGGTAAGCCTGGGACAGAGGAGGAGCACCTCAGGAATAACTGAGAACCTAGGTGCAGGTCAGGGCCTTCCCCTAAGTGCTGCAACTAACTGCTAGCATTTGAAGGGTTTTTTTCCCCCCACTTGCATAAAAGTGAAGACAGCTGAATCTTGAGCTGCTGGTTTGTTACTTAGTTGTGTAGAGACTGATGCCAAGCTAATGACAAAGAGCGTCCTGCCCAACACAGGCAGTCAAACCATGCGGACTAAAGTGCGAGCACCTGCAGAACCACCTGTAGCCCTGAAAGGGGCACTACAGAGTAGCACTGCCTCTCGCAACTTGTTTCCAACAGTGGAATTGGCTCCCTCTTTTTCCATAAGGTTGGGGGAGGTGTACCATGGATGAGATCATACAACTCCTAACTCAGCAGCAGCAGCAGATCCAGGCAGAGGCCCAGTAGCTTTTCCTGGAAGGGCAGCAGGAGGCTTGGAGAGCCACCCAGCAGCAGCAAGCTGTGTTCTTCAAGCTATGACAGCAGCAGTTTCAGGCAGTGATGCTTGAGCAGGTCACTCGGAAGTGACTTCTTAGGCAACAAGTATAGTCCTTTCCAAATTGGAACCTGCTTATGACCCTGAGATATATCTTGATACATTTGCATGGGTATCGCATGCTGCTCTGTGGGTGAAAACCATCTGGGTCACATGACTAGCTCTTTTTCTGACTGCAGAAGCCTATGTTGCCTGCCAGGCCTTAGATGATGAAGCTGCAAAGGATTAGGTACCCTGAAAGCCCTCTTCCTTGACCAACTAGAGGTATCACCTACGCATACTAGCACCAATTCTGGATAGGACATTTCCCACTGGGGCATGGTCTCACGCTGTGGCATCGCAGCTAAGGGACTGGGGCACTCACTGGCTGCAACCGGCATCCTATTGTCCAGTGAAGATTCTGGGGTCGGTGATACTCTAACAGTACCTAGATATTTTGCTGACTGCCATTCAAACCTGGCTATGCCCACAGAACCCCAGCATGCTGACAGATGCTGTTAAACTCACTGAGAATTTTATGGCATGTTGGTTGAATGGCCTGGATCTGGTGAATCCCAGCCCCTATCTCCTGAGGAGTCAACTCAGGGTACCAGAAAATAGCTGTCTCCTTGAGAAATCCCAGAATGAGGGGTACCCCTTCAGTAGAACTCCAATGTTGCCTTGCAATACCACCTCAAGAACCATCAGAGAGATAGCATGTGGAGTCCCACCCAGAAGCAGGCCAAGGAGCCTCCTCTAACTGGCCAGTCATTTGGTTCCTGTTGTGGAAAGCCAGGACATGTCAGCTGCTCATGCCCCCTCATGGGTTGTGACTTCATGGAGTGTGACTTTGTAGAAATGCTGTTGCCAGGAATTTGTAGCTCCAGCCAGACTAAGGAGGGAAAGGTGGCAAATGGTGACAGGACTAATAGATTCCCAGTGCTCCCAGATTCTATTCCAGGAGAACCTGCTGGATCTGGAAGAGTTGTGAGAGGATGAGCCAGTGCACGTGATGTGTGTCCATGGGTACATTCATACCTATTCCATGACCTGGGTGCATTTGAACATTTCGATTTGGGGTAACTTTTAACTTGCCATGGGAAGTAATTATTGGAAAGGACTGCCAACACTTCTCATTGCTACCGCATGGTTTGGAGAACCCAGATGTGATCCCAGTCTGATTGTCTGACATCTTTCCAATTGCTGTACCTGACTTTTGGGATGGCCCATCACAACCCAGGAAGACTCAGAACAGCAACAACTAGCCAGGAAGTCTTGGTTGTGAACAATCTTGGCAACTCAACAGAATTAGCTGGGGACAGCCCTCTTCCCAGCACTGACTCAACAGGCTAGGATTTGGTTCAGGAACAGTGAGGAGAAGACATCCTTAGAGAGGTATACACTTGGCTTGTGGTGGTTAATGGAACCAGCATTCAGAAGGCTCAGGCCTCCCAATTTCGCCACTTTGAACTACAAAATTATATACTTTTACCATGTGGAGAACTCTTGGACAGATGAGATGCATCACCAGCTCCTGGTGCCCCAAAGCACTTTTAAAGAAGTATTACAACTAGCACACCCCATCCCCTTTGCTGGTCACTTTGGCAGAGATAAAACCCTAGAAAGGATGCTAGCCAGATTCTTTTGGCCATGGGTCCACAAGAAAGTGGTGAACTCTTGTGCATCCTGCCCAGAATGCCAACAAGTAGTGCCTAAAGGACACCTCTGGGTTCCCTTGGTCCTCTTACCACTCATGAAAACACCCTTTGAACAGATAGAGATGGACATAGTGGGACCATTAGAAAAAAGAGTAAGGGGCAGCAGTGTAGTGGATTCTGCAGTCCACTACCTGGAGACAGTTCCCTTCTGCCTAATAACAACCAAGGCCATAGAAAGGAAGTTAATCCTGCTTTTTGCACAAGTGAGATTACCTACCAAAATCCTCACAGTTATGGGAGTAATTTTGCCTCCTGCCTAATGCAGGAGGTATGGCAGCTTCTTAAGATTAGACCCCTCCAAATTTCAGTGTACCATCTGAGACCAATAGCCTGGTGGAAAGGTTTAATCAGATTCTTAAATGCTGAAGAAATTTGTGATGATGGACTCCATAGGATCAGCGACTTCCCTATCTCTTCTTTGCCATATAAGATGTGTCTCAGGGCTCAACAGACTTCTTACCTGGTGAACTGTAATACGGCCAAAAGCCTCGAGGACTCCTGGGCCTCCTTAAAGGGGCCTTGGAAGAGCAGCAATTGCACTCAAAACATGTTACAGAACATCCTACAGATGCACAAGTGGTTCAAACAGGTAGGACAATTTGTAAAGAAGACTCTTGCAAGCCCAGCAAACCCAGGCTCAACATTATAATAAAGGAGCTTGGGAAAAGGTATGATGTCACTTCTCCCCAACTAGGAAATCAAGCTCCTGGCCAAATAGCAAAGACTCTATGAGGTTCTCCAGCAAGCTGGAAAAGTTCATTATGAAATTCACTGTCTAGACCAGGGGTCGGCAACCTTTCAGAAGTGGTGCGCCCCGTCTTCATTTATTCACTCTAATTTAAGGTTTTGCATGCCAGTAATACATTTTAACGTTCTTAGGTCTTTTTCTATAAGTCTATAATATATAACTAAACTACTGTTGCATGTAAAGTAAATAAGGTTTTTTAAATGTTTAAGAAGCTTCATTTTAAATTAAAATGCAGAGGCCCCCGGACCGGTGGCCAGGAGCCGGACAGCGTGAGTGCCACTGAAAATCAGCTTGCATGTTGCCTTCGGCATGCATGCCATAGGTTGCCTACTCCTGGTCTAGACAAAATGATGAAATACCAGATCTTCCACAATGTGTTAAAACATGGATGGGCTCAGGAAATCTTGTTCATAGATCCCAGGGATCTTCCTGTGAATCTGAACCCCAGATACAAGAGCTGGTAGGTGTTGATGTGCTGATAGCAGAAAAATCTTACTCCTTGCTTAAACTGGCAAGCTACTCATTACAGCACCATGTTCTCACCCAGCCAGTGCAAACACATTTTATGGAATACCAAATCCAAATCAGCCCAGAGGTAAACATGAGACTTATTGCATTCCTGAGCAGCTCCACAAACCATGGAGCGAGAGGTCAGGCCACGTTAGACCTTCGTGTCATTAAGGAGTCCAAGAGCCCCTGGTGTAACCTGGTGGTTTTGGTTCTCAAACCCAATGGGACCACTTGATTTTGTGTGGACTTCAGGAGAAATTCAGTATCATAATTTGATGCCTCCTGATGCCTCATGTCAATGGACTCCTTGACCACCTTGGGGAAGGCTAAATATATAATGACACTTGATTTACAAAAAGAGTACTGGCAAATAACCTGGGCCCCATATTCCTAAGAAAAGATGGCATTTGCCACACATCTTGGGATTTTTCAGTTTATTTTGACAATGCCCTTTGGACTGCATGGGGCCCTGGCCAATTCGAGAGGCTTATGGACCAAGTCCTATGTCACTGCATCCAGTTCGTACCAGCCTATTTGGATGATGTAGTTATATTTAGTACAACTTGGCATTCACATCTGGTATATGTGGCTTCTGCATTACATTCACTGAAGAAGGTGGTCCCATCACTAATCTGAACAAAGTAAGTGTGGGATGCAGGAAACCCTCTATCTTGGGTATTTTTTAGAGAAGAGCTGGGTTCAAACCTGGAAAGATAATGGCAAATGAAGTGTAAAAATATAATTAGAAAGACCAAAAAAGAATTTGAAGAACAGCTAGCCAAAGACTCCAGAAGTAAAGGAAAAAATTTTTTAAATACATCAGAAGCAGAAAGCCTGCTAAACAACCAGTGGGGCCACTGGATGATCGAGATGGTAAAGGAGCACTCAGAAACAATAAGGCCATTACAGAGAAACTAAATGAATTCTTTGCATTGGTCTTCACTGTTGATGATGTGAGGGAGATTCCCAAACCCGAGCCATTCTTTTTGGGTGACAGATCTGAGGAACTGTCCCAAATTGAGGTGTCATTAGAGGAGGTTTTGGAACAAATTGATAAAATAAACAGTAGTAAGTCTCCAGGCCAGTAAGCCTCACTTCAATACCGGGCAAACTGATTGAAACTATCGTAAAGAACAAAATTGTCGGACACACAGATGAACATAATTTGTTGGGAAATCATGCCTCAGCTAGAATTCTTTGAGGGGGTCAACAAGCATGTGGACAAAGGCGATCCAGTGGATATAGTGTATTTAGATTTTCAGAAAGCTTTTGACAAGGTCCCTCAACAAAGGCTCTTAAGCAAAATAAGCAGTCATGGAATAGATAAGAGGGAAGGTTCTCTCATAGATTGGTAACTGGTTAAAAGATAGGAAACAAAGGGTAGGAATAAATGGTCAGTTTTCAGAATGGAGAGAGGTAAATAGTGGTGTCCCCCAGGAATCTGTACTGCACCTAGTCCTATTTAACATATTCATAAACAATCCGGAAAAAGGTGTAAACAGTGAGGTGGCAAAATTTGCAGATGATACAAAACTATTCAAGATAGTTAAGTCCCAGGCAGACTGCGAAGAGCTACAAAAGGATCTCACAAAACTGGGAGACTGGGCAACAAAACGGCAGATGAAATTTAATGTAGATATATGCAAAGTAATGCACACTGGAAAACATAATCCTAACTATACATATCAAATGAGGTGATCTAAATTAGCTGTTACCACTCAAGCAAGAGATCTTGGAGTCACTGTGGATAGTTCTCTGAAATCATCCACTCAATGTGCAGCGGCAGTCAAAAAAAGCAAACAGAATATAGGAAATCATCAAGAAAGGGATAGATAATAAGACAGAAAATATCATACTGCCTCTATATAAATCCATGGCACGCCCATACCTTGAATACTGCGTGCAGATATGGTCACCCCACCTCAAAAAAGATATATTGGAATTGGAAAAGATTCAGAAAAGGGCAACAAAAATTATTAGGGGTACAGAACGGCTTCCGTATGAGGAGAGATTAATAAATCTGGGACTTTTCAGCTTTGAAAAGAGGCGCCTAAGGGGGGATATTATAGAGATTTATAAAATCATGAGTGGTATAGAGAAAGTAAATAAGGAAGTGTTATTTACTCCTTCTCATAATACAAGAACAAGGGGGCACCAAATAAAGTTAATAGGTTGCAGGTTTAAAACAAACACAAGAAAGTATTTTTTCACGCAACACATTGTCAACCTCTGGAACTCCTTGCCAGAGGGTGTTGTGAAGGCCAATACTATAACGGGTTTAAAAGGGAGCTAGATGGATTTATGGAAGATAGGTCCATCAATGGGTCTTAGCCAGGATGATCAGGAATGGTGTCCCTAGCCTCTGTTTACCAGAAGCTGGGACTGGGTGACAGGGCATGAATCACTTGATGATAACCTGTCCGTTCATTCCCTTTGGGGCACCTGCCATTGCCCACTGTCAGAGGACAGGATACTGGGCTTGATGGACCTTTGGTATGGCCGTTCTTATGTTCTTGGGCCATATGGGGATAGGCCAAAGTAGGTGGTCGTCTGAGCACACTACGCTGCAGAAATACCCAGTTAGCAGAAATACCCAGTTACTGAAACATTGCTGCTCTACCTTATACTGGGCTCTGAACCACCCCCATCTAGTCCTGAAATCAAGGGAGCTACCTCTTTCCCTTTCCTTTGCTCCTGTGCAGAATGGAGTTTGGTCAGGTCAAGGGAATTGTCCCAAAGAATAAAGATTTCCTTGTTGTGTTATGGTCAGCACTCAGGTTTTTCTAAGTGGGTACAATGTCAGTCAGTAAGGAGAATATTATTCAGTAAAAACATAGAGAGGAAGTAAATATCCAGATGACTTTAGTAATCTATTCCGCTGTATACCATTGGAAGAAAATCAAAGTTTGCAGTTCTTGCCCAATATACTTCTTATGTGAGCACCAAAATACAAAATTATTTTATCTGAATTGTTTAGTAGACCTTGTGGAAAATATTGATATGAGCCAAGGTAAGGTTCAAGGTCTTAGAATAGGAGCATAGCCTTTTGTACACTATGAGTTGGAAAGTTTACACTCAGTGAGGTCAGAAAATTCAGTGTTTCCTTAATAAACATGTTTCCTTAAGAAATGTCCTGTGAAAGAAGAGAGAAAAGCTTGAGGACTGGTATCACAAGCATCTTTCCCAAATCTGGACCTTAGCGTCCAAAATCTGGGTGCTTGTATGAAACTCCCCCAAGCTTATTACCAGCTTGGATCCGATCTCGCTGCCACCATCCAAAATTTCCAGGGTTTTCTCCCCAAAACCTTCCCTGGAGGGACCCCAAGACTCAGAAACCCTGAGCCTACAACAAAGGGAAATAACCCACTTCCCTTCCCTTTCTCTCTCCCACCCAGACTTTCCTCTCTGGGCTAACCTGGGAGTATTGATGCAATCTCTTTACATCACAATACCAAGAAGCATATCTCCTCTGTTCCACAAAGAGACAAACCCCAAATACAAGGAACCAGAAGAGATTCTATCTCTCCTCCCCCTTAGCTTCTTCCCGCCCTGGGACACTAGGAGAGTTAAACAAGGAGCGTAGTGTCCCTGGTCTCTCCCGAGCCCACTCCACTCGCCCGCCGCCCTTTTCAACGCCCAAAGCGGAGTTTGGAGCAACTCTACAATGCCACATTTTGAAATAAAAGGATATAAAAGAGTCCGGGGGGTACCCCTCCCCCCTGTCTTTCCCTTCTCCTTAACCAGAGAAAAACTCAAACAGGTTTTAAAAAGAAAGCTTTATATAAAGAAGAAAAAAAACACAAACATATTCTCTGTAACAAGATGACAATACAGGGCTATTGCTTATAAAAAAAAATGAATAAACAGTCTGATTCAAAAAGATATCCAATTTGAAACATTCCAGCAAGTTACACACATGTAAATACACCCAAAACAACATAAAAGCCTATATTGTTTTTCTATCTGTACTTACAAGTTGGAAACAGAAGATTAGAAGAAGAAAGAAGCTTCTCATAGCTGAGAGACAAACAAAAGACTCAGAGTCCAAAAATTCCCTCCCTGACTTTGAAAAATCCAGTTTCCTGTCTGGTCCTCTGGTCAGGTGTTTGGTTCCCTTTGTTAATCCTTTACAGGTAAAAGAAACATTAACCCTTAGCTATCTATTTATGACAACTGGTTTACTGATACGCTGCAACTGTAACCACAGGAATTCCATGCTAGAAACTCTCCCTGCTGCTAGCTAGATCTCTTGATAGCAGAACTGCAGTTGCCAGCACGGTTGGCCTCTGCACTCCCATCTGTGACTTTCCTTGATCTTTTTTCCCACTCTCAGCTACATCTAGGGTTTTCCTGGCTGCCTCCCTACTGTCCTCAAGTCCTTTGAGCCTGATCTATAGTAGGAAAAATACCTGTTGTTGTCCTTACTTTAGAACATCGTTCAGACTGGTTCAGCTGCACCTGCTGCTGACATTCACTGCTAACAACAGGTAATCTTTTAATGACATATATAATGTATTCTCTGTTCTCTACCATGGAAGATATTCTACTGAATCTTTACATTTGTACCATGATGGGGAGAACCCATCCTCTCCCTTTCTATCTGCTCTCCTGTGTGTGTCAGAAGGGGTTGATGGAAAGTCTTCAGCCCTACTAAAAAAAAATACATAAAGTAGAAACTGAACCCCCAGGTCAGTAGTGTATATATTATTATTTATTTTGTGTATTGTGTTAGTGCCTAGGAGCCCCAGTCATGGGCCAGAACTCTATTGTATAGGCACTGTGCAGACAAATAACAAAAAGACAAATCCCACTCCAAAGAGCCTCCCAGCTTTCCCAGATACACCATCACTTCCCACACCAAAACCCCTTTAGAATGGTGAGAGGCAGGGGCAGAGTTCCTGCTAGTGACTGCAGTGCTGATATCACAAAAGTTCACTGCTAGTAATAGGGCAATTGGGTTTTCTCCAAGAGTAGAGAGAAATGAGTTGATACGGATATAGGAAACTGTATACTCAGTCTCGCTTATTGATAAGTCTGTACAATCTTTAACAGGCCCAATCATATGATATAAGCGAAGTCCATCTTATAAATCATATGTGTAGCTTTCAGGAATCCAGCAAAACTGTGTTCATGTTCCCCATCCAAACTTTTTTCTCCTATCAATCTGCTTCAACTGCTATGTGTCTCTGTGTTTTTATCCATTCCAAACACATTCAAACCTATATATTAAAGATGAAATTCAAAGTCACCTCTGCACACTCTAGCCAACTTCTGTGTGTCACCCAAATGCATTCCTGTCTCTGATGTCTATACATGAGGTTTAGACAAAATGGCGTAAACGAGAACTTATATTAAAAAGAATCTCTGCCTATGAGTCCACAGTGAGATGATGTAACATCTATGCAATTCCCCACTCAAGTGGGCTTGGTTCTAGTCTAACTTAAATTCACTATGCACTAATATAACTCCATTGACATTAGAGTTACTTCTAAGTTGCACGGTGCAGTGGTCACCAACTGGTAGATCACGATCAACTGATCAATCACGGAACCTCTGAAAGTCGATCTCAGTCTTAGTCACTGAGCCTGAGATCCATTGTCAGAGGCTCCACAATCAACCAATCAGTCATGATAGAGTTGCTAGCCCTCCTGCAGCCAAACTGGGAGATTGGCTGCTTAACAGTCCAGTGGCGCAGCAGTGCTAAGGCAGGCTCCCTGCCTGCCCTGCCCCCGCACCACTCCCGGAAGCGGCTGTCATGTCTGGCAGCGACTCCTGGGGGGGAAGGGGCAGGGGGTCTCTGCATGCTGCCCTCGCTGCAGGCACCCTCCCCCCCGCACCTCCCATTGGCCGGGAACAGGGAACCATGGCCAATGGGAGCTGCAGGGGCAGTGCCTGCAGGTGAGGGCAGTGCCAGAGCCACCTGCCTCTCCCTCCCACCAGAAGCCACTGCTGGACATGGCGGCTGCTTCTGGGAGCAGCACGGAACCAGGACAAGCAGGGAGCCTGCCTTAGCTCCACTGTGCACCAACCAGGAGCTGCCTGACATAAGCGGCGCCTGGCCAGAGCCCACACCCCGAACTCCTCCCATACCCCAACCACCTACCGCAGCCCTGAACCCCCTCCTATATGCCAACCTGGAGCCCTGAGCCCCCTCCCACACCCTGCACCCCAACTCCCTGCCCCGACCCCTCCTAGAGCCCACACCCTGCACCCCAACATGTTGCCTAAGCCCTGAGTTGCCTCCCAGAGCCAGCACCTCACACCTTCTCCTGCACCCCAACCTTCTGCCCCATCCCTGAGCCCCCTCCTGCACCCAAACTCCCTCTCAGAGCCTGCACCATGAGTCCCTCCTGCACCTCAACCCCCTGCCCCAGGCTCAGCCCAGAGCCCCTCCCACACTCAGAACCCCTCAGCCCCAGCCCAGAGCCCACCCCTCCCTGGACCCCAAGTTCCTGTCCCAGCCCAATGAAAGTGAGTGAGGGCAGGGGAGAGCAAGCAACGGAGGGAGAGGGGATAGAGTGAGCAGGGCGGGGCCTCAGAGAAGTGGCAGAGCAGAGGCATAGCCTCAGGGAAGGAGCGGGGCAAGTGTGCTTGGGTTTGTGTAATTACTTGTCATTTCTACATTTTCTCGGAGATAGCTCTTGGATTGCACTTAAATTCAATAAGTGATCTTGTGCTTAAAACGTTGGAGACCACTGACCTAGTGTATCTAAGATAGGGTTGCCAACTTTCTAATTTCTGAAAACTGAACGCCCTTGCCCTACTGCCGCTCCCCTGAGGACCTGCCCCTGTGACTGCCCTGCCTCTTCCCTGAGGCCCCACTCACCCTCACTCCTCTCCCCTCTCCCTCTGTCACTCACTATCCAGCCTCAGGACTCACCTGCTGCCTGCAGAGACAGGCTGAGAGGAACTGATAAAGAGCCTACTTGACTGCCCCATCTGGGCACAGCGGGATGGGGGTGGGTGGGTCCCTGGAGTGAGGGGGCCAGGGTGCAGTGGAACACGGCAGGGTTCAGTCCCCAGAGCAAGGGGGCGTGGCCAGGGAGAAGGGGGGTGGCAGCACCTACTTCTTGGAGCCCAGTCTGGACCAGCCACTGCTCTCTATCAAGTGTCAGCAGCTGAGCAGAGAGCACCTCCTCCATGTGGCTCCAGCCACAGCTCCTGCTCTTCCCGCCTCCCAGTGATAGAGGCTGGTTACTGCAGCCAACCAGACACTGCCAAGTTCCCTTTTCAACTGGACGTTCCGGTTGAAAACCAGATACCTGGCACCCCTAATCTGAGATCAACTAGCTTTAAGCACCTGAGGCCTGATCAATCAATGGGAACAGGCTATCTGGTCAATTGGAGCAGGAGCAGGCCCTGAGTTGTTAAGCCAACTAATTAGGATATTGGGAAGGTCTCCTGTAAAAGCATTTTAAGTGTAACCCTCATCTCAAACATTTATTTAAATAAAATTATTGATTTCACATTCCCCTACCATCCTTTCTTGCAATATCTTTATTTTTTTCACAGGCTTGCTGTTCTGAATTAAAGGGATTGGGCTGGAAGGCCAACGTGTCCACTCTTCCTATAGTTCTAGCAAAGAATTGGCCTATGTTGGGTCAATTATTTCTATTAAGTAATTTGTACAAGTTATACCAGTTGCAACCTAAGTCTTATATGCTGTTCTCACTCAGTTTCTCATCAGTGCTGCATTTTGTTTTGTTTATGTTAGTAAGGCTTCCATCTTGTAAAGCTGATTTCCCTTAAATTCTCCCCTCTCTTCCTCCACCCCATTGGGTACCTGAAGAGTATATCTTATAAAGCGATTCCGTAGACCAAACTATTCTTTCATTTGCAGTTTTTACATTAGCTTTTAATAGGCCAAATTTGGGCTCACGCGTATGTAGGAAAAGAAGTAGCCAGCTAGGGAACAAATGCTGCTTCTTGATATGGGGGGTGCTGTTCTAGCAAGGGGACATGTAGACATTTCCTGATGGTCTGCCTTTCAAGAATAATCTTAGTAGGGTCACAAGGCTTATAGTACTGCTGTTTTCCCCTCCCAATGTTTATGTACACTCCTCTGCAACTAGAAACAAAATAGGGCCTGAGTTTGCTCCAAGGCCTATAAATCCGATAAGATCAGAGTAAGGTGCCAAGTGCAGAAATTATCCAGTTAGTGCTTTCTTTTCCTTTCTTTTATTTTGTGTCTAAGACTGCAATGTTTTGTATTTAAAAAAGCACTTGCATACTACAATAATGGGCATTATACAAACCTTAGTAGACAAAAAGAGGGGAGGAATCATAAAAAAAATCCTAAAAATAGTCATAATGTAAAAGTTAAAATTAATCCTCCAAATACCCCTCTTAACTTATATTTGCTATGTCAGATTCAATATTGAATTAAAAATCTAGACTTTGGAATCAATGCATGACCTTTTTCCTTTTCATAACAAATTCCTCTCATTATTTGAATGAATAATGACATCATAGACATTAAACAAATCCTAATGGGTTGCCATCTCCCCTTTTAATTAAAATGTGATCTAAAAGTTTAATTTTTTTAGGAGCTAAAATTTGAATTGGCACACACAATTTCAGGACAATACCTATTATAGTCATAAAAAAGTTCAACCATGATATACTGTTTCCCACTTGCAAGTATTCCTATGATTTCACAGAACCACAAATTAGTTGTTATTCCGTGCCAGAAAATGCTTTAGGCAAGGTTTTGTCACAAAGCCTTGCCAAAAGCTCTCTATAGGGGATAGTAATGAATTTATGCAGTTTAAAACACAACTTGCAACCAAGGATGTTAATTAAAATATTTTTGTTGCGTGGGCGGGGAGAAAAGGGAGGTGGCATGTGAATGGGCCAGTACTGTGAATGTTTTTTTATTGATATGTATATTTCAGTTCTTCAAGTGATTGCTCATGTCTATTCCACAATAGGTGTGCATGCTTGCCATGTGAACCGGTGCAGAAGTTTTTCCCCTAGGAGTACCCTTAGGGGAGCACCCTAGCGACTCCTGGAGTGGTGCCTCCATGGTGCAGTATAAGGGGTGCTGCACGCTCCCCCCACCCTCAGTTCCTTCTTGCCGCCAGTGAAGGTGCTTCAGAACTGGTCTGCTCCAACTTTGCTGTAGTTTGTCCCCAAAACTGCTTTTTCTTTCAGTATATGGTACCTGTAGGTAGTTAGTTGTTTAGTTAGTTAAGTTTAGCTAGAGAGCCCGGGCCGGGACATGCCCCGTTTCCTGGGTTTTAAGTCATGCAACAGTTGTAGGTGATCTGTGCCAGTGAGTGATCTGCATGTGGACTGTTTACGTCGTTTGGGAAAAACCTCTCTCAGCGATCGCTGCAAGATCTGCAAGTCGTTTAAGCTGCGGACCAAGAGAGAAAGGTACATTATGGTTTGGGCTATTCTGATGGGGTCGGTTCTGATCCCGGCTCCAGTGCGCCACTTTGAGTCAGCACCAGGTTTGACTAGTCAGCACCACTACCCGTCCACAGGGCACGCCAAGAAGGCTAGGAGGAGGCCTTCTTCGTCACGGCACCAGAGTAAACCTGGGACAGAGGCAAGACCCATGTTGGGCAGTCCTTGATCCCCATAGGCCTCTAGGCCTCTGTAGCGGGGTGGTTACCCCACTCCTGCCTTGAAGGAGTTAAAAGCAGCTCTGGGGAGAGCTGTGGCTGGGAGAAAGCAGCTACTAAGCTGATTGGGAGGCAGCCTCAGCTGTGACCACGCCCCAAACAGACTCAGCTCGCCCTATAAAAGACAGGGAAGCCAGGGGCAGACATACAGTCTCCTCTAGCTGTAGAGGGAGACAGGCCTGACTGCAGGGAGCTAGAGAAGGTACCTGGAGTGGAGCAGGGCTGGGGGAAGGCCAAGGAGCTGGAGAGCTCTGGACTGGAAACCCCCCAGGCGGTGGCCTAGTATAAGGCCAAACAGGTATTGAGGTTGCAGGGGACAGCCCAAGGCTAGGCAGAGGCAGCAGGTCCAAACCCAACCTTGTCTGTGATAAGTGGCTTTTACGCTGCAGTTTGCCCCAGTGAGTGGGGGCTAGATGGTGACTGGCAGTAGCCCATAACTGAGTCAAGGTGGGGATAGAGGGTGGGGGTTCCCCAGGGAGGGGCACCCCAGCCTGAAAGGGGCAGCGGGGTCCAGGAGGGACTTGGGCCCAGTGGAAAGCGGGGCACTGGCCTATGGAGGGCACTCTGGAGGCTGGAAGAGCTAATTCCCACCGATGGGACTAAGGCAGACGACAAAGGTCCCTGGTCACGCCACAAACGTCGACATCGTTCCTGTTCATCGTCCCACTCCAGTATCCAGCAACAGCACCGCCTCTGCAGCCCCAGGCATCGATTACTGTTGTCTTGGTGTCGCGGGTCTGCCCGCCAGAGCTGATCGAGGAGCAGCTGTTACCAACACTGCCGGTCCTCCACATCAGAATCGCGGTCCTGTGGTCAGCATTGCTCCTGGTGCCACTGCTTCTCCCAGTCCAGGGACAGCGGCAGGCTGTATGTCAGCCTGGCCTCCCTTCGTAGTTGTCCATCGATGGGCCAGGACAAACAGCCAGCTCCGCCTGTACCACAGCAGGTGCCATGGCACCGGGCCCTGTGGCTGGCCCAATGGTACCAGCGGGCACCGTGTTTCCCAACGCAGCCCCTGTGGGGGCTCGCTCAGTAGCCAGAGCCTCAGAAGGACCATCAGCCTCCCTCTCCAGACCTCCAAGGAAGGAGTCAGTGGGACATAGATCCTCGGCACCGTGCCTTGAGACCGACCAGGTGGTGGAACCCCCCATGCCGGTGGACATACAAAGTACCGCACCGGCCTCCTTTCCCTCCCTGGATGAGGCGATTACGGCTCCTTCTCCCTCTGTCCCGCAGGAAGACTTTAGGGCTCACCAAGAACTCTTAAAAAGGATGGCATCAAGTCTCCACCTCCAAGCAGAAGAGATGGAGGAGCCCTCAGACTCCCTGTTTAATGTACTGTCCTCCTCGGCACCAGGCAGGGTGGCCTTGCCTTTCCACGAAGGGGTGGTGAAAATTTCAAATGCCCTGTGGCAAACCCTGGCCTCACTGGCCCCCATCTCTAAGAGATTGGAATGCAAGTATTTTGTACTCGCCAAGGGGCATGAATACTTAGGAACAGGGTGAGTGTATAACTCCCTAGTGGTCAAGTCGGTCAACCACAGGGAACGGCAGGGCCAACCAGCCCCTACCTCGAAAAATAAAGATTCAAGGAGACTGGACTCATTTGAAGAAAAATTTATTCGCCCTCGAGCTTCCAGTTACGGGTGGCGAACCACCAGGCTCCCCTGGGCCAGTATGAGTTCAGTCTGTAGGGCTCCCTGCCCAAGTTTGAGGACTCCAGGAGCACAACAGGAAGGAGTTCATAGTGCTGGTGGAAGAGGGCACAGCGGCTGCCAGGGAAACACTGCAGGCATCTTCAGATGCAGCGGACATGGCTGCGCAGTCCATGACCTCCGCAGTGTCCATGAGAAGGCATCATGGCTCCTGCTCTCTGGGCTATCCAGCGAGGCAGAGACCTCCCTGCAAAATCTCCTATTTGATGGCAAAGCTCTGTTTGCAGAACAAACAGGTACAAAGCTGCAGGGCCTGAAAGATTCCCGCACGACTCTCCAGACTCTGGGTCTCTATGTTCCGGCTCCGGCTAAACCTAAGTTCAAGCCACAGCAGACTCCCCCTCAGGCCACCCATTCAAAATACGAGATTGCTTATAAGAAGGTGCGGGACTATAAGAGGCGCCCACAGAGGCAGTCTCGGCCTGCCCCCCTGCCCCATCCTGAGTCCTCCAAGGGCAAACAAGTGGGGAAAAGGTGGTTTTGACAGGACACTAGGGGATGCCCTGCCAGTTCTCATCATGGATCCACCCTCAATAAATCTTCCCTTCTCCAATCGGTTGTATGCTTTCCTCACAGAGTGGTTGCGGCTGACCTCGGACCGATGGGTCCTCAACACCATCTCCCGGGGCTACGCGCTCCAGTTTACTTCTTCCCCGCCCAACCACTCCCCGTCCAAGTTCCACATGGTCTCTCTGGCCTCCATCATCTCCTCCCTGGATCCTGCGGACTGGTATGCTGCCCTCAATCTGCAGGACATGTACTTCCACATTCATATATTCGAGGGGCACAGAGGCTTCCTCCATTTCACAGTGGGGCAGGAACACTACCAATTTATAGTCCTCCTGTTTGGCCTATCCACTGCCCCCAAGGTATTCATGAAATGTGAGTTGGATGGTGGCAGCCTGCCTCAGGCACCGGGGAGTCCAGATCGTCCCCTATCTGGACAACTGGTTGGTCAAGGGCAGCTCCCAGTCACAGGTGTGAGATCATGTGACACTCTTTCTGTCCATGTGCACCACTTTGGGCCTGTTGGTAAACAGCATCAAGTCCATGTTAGTCCTGGTACAACACAGAGTTTATTGGGGCGGTCCTGTACACGTAGTTGGCCAGAGCCTCCCTCCCACCAGACAGGTTCGAGACCCTGAAAGGCTTATCAACATGGTCACAAGGTTTCTGGTGACAACAGCCAGAGCATGCCTCCAGCTCTTGGGTCACATGTTGGCATGCATGTAAAAGGTCCATCACGCCAGACTCAGGATGAGGCCCCTCCAGCTCTGGTTGGCCTTGGAGTTCTCCGAGGTCAGGGACAGGATGGACAAAGTCCTCCCAGTGCCCAAGCCAGTGATCGCCTCCCTACGATGGTGGTCCTCCCTAATAAACATGCTCCAAGGGTCCCATTCAGGGACAGGGCCCTGTCGCTGGAACTGGTGTGCGACGCATTGAACCTGGGATGGGGGGCCCCATGTGGGGAATGTTCAGGATCTGACCCACCACATAAATGTCAAGGAGCTCAGGGAGGTACGGCTGGCATGCATGGCCTTCCACTCGTACCTGGAGGGCTGGGTGGTCAGGGTCCTCACGGACAACACAGCCTCGATGTTCTATATCAAGAGGCAAGGTGGGTACCAATCCTCTTCCCTCTGCCATGAAGCCCTCCGGCTGTGGGACTTTTGTATAGCCCATGACATCTGCCTACACGCCTTCCATCTGCCGGGCGCCTGGAACATGCGGACGGATTGCTTGAGCAGGGACTTCTCCTCTCAGCACGAGTGGTCTCTCCACCCAGAGGTGGTGCACAGACAAGTGTGGGGAACTCCCCAGGTGGACCTGTTCGCAACTCGGCAGAACTGATTCTGCTTGGTTCTGCTCCAGGGAGGAGCTGGATGGGGCGCTATCTACGATGCCTTCCTCCTGTCCGGTCAAGCCACTTTCTCTATGCCATTCCCCCATTCACACTGATTGGCAGGTCCCGGAAATGATAAACACGTACAAGGCCCAGGTCCTTCTGATTGCCCCAGCATGGCCTAGGCAGCATTCGTACGGGACCTTCACGGACCTGGTGGTCACCCCACTGTGGCCATTGCCGTCCCGCCCGGACCTGCTCTCCCAGGACCGGGGCCACCTCCTTCACCGCAACCTAGTGGGACTCCACCTCACGGCATGGCTGCTCAATGGTTAGGTAGTGTGGAAAGGACATGCTTGGAAAGGGTTCAGCGCGTCCTCCTAGAAAGCAGGTGGCCGTCCACGCACCGAGCCTACTTGGCAAAGTGGTCTCAGTTTTCCAGATGGGCGGACAAGCGAGGCATTTCCCCTGTGGCCACCCCAATCCATCTTATTCTGAACTACCTCCTTCAGCTTAGAACCCAGGGCCTGTTCCCCTCGTCAACCAAGGTGCACCTGGCAGTCATATCAGCTTTCCACCCGCCGGTACAGGGCCACACAGTATTCTCCCATGCTATGACTGGCTGATTCCTTAAGGGGTTGGATCACCTCTTCCTGTATGTTAGGCCCCCAGTCCTGCAGTGGAACCTAAACCTGGTGTTGGCCCGTCTCACAGAGCCCCTGTTTGAGCTGCTAGCCATGTGCTCCTGGTCACACTTCTCATGGAAGGTGACCGTCCTGGTTGTGATCATGTCAGCTAGGCGGGTCTCGGAACTCAGGACCCTGACCTCTGAGCTTCTGTACACGGTGATTCATAAAGATAAGGTCCAGCTCTGCACACACCCTTCATTCCTCCTGAAGGTGGTCTTCACCTATCACATAAGTCAGAACATTTTTTTGTCGGTCCTCTGCCCCAAGCCCATGCGTCCAGTGTGGAGCACCATCTCCACATGCTGGATGTGAGACGGGCTCTGGCTTTTTACCTGGAGCAGACTAAGCCATTCAGAAAGTCCTCACAACTGTTCATTGCCTCGGCCGAGCATACGAAAGGTGGGCCAATCTCCACTCAGTGGCTCTCCAACTGGATCACCTTGTGCATCCGTACCTGTTATGATCTGGTGGGAATCCCTCCACCACCAATTGTGAAGGCGCACTCGACTAGGGCGCAGGCCTTGTCGGCTGCCTTTTTGGCCCATGTTGCCATTCAGGACATTTGTAGGGCTGCCACGTGGTTTTCAGTTCACATGTTCACCTCACATTACGCAATTGTCTCTCAGACCAGGGAGGATGCCGGGTTCGGCAGGGCTGTTCTCCATCCTGAGAGTTTGTGAACTCCTTCCCACCTCCAACAGATATAGGTTGGAATCACCTACTGTGGAATACACATGAGCAATCACTCAAAGAAGAAGAGACTGTTACCTTTTCTGTAACTGGTGTTCTTCGAGATGTGTTGCTCTTGTCTATTCCACATCCCACCCTCCTTCCCCTCTGTCGGAATTGTCTGGCAAGAAGGAACTGAGGGTGTCGGGAGCACACAGCGCCCCTTATACCAGACCATGAAGGTGCCACTCCAGTGGCCGCTAGGGCGCTGTCCTATGGGTACTGCTAAGGGAAAAACTTCCGGCACCGGTGCACGTGGCGAGCATGCAAACCTATTGTGGAATAGATACGAGCAACACATCTCGAACAACATCAGTTATGGAAAAGATAACTGTCTTTTCTTCTACTTTTCTTGTTACACTAAGTGATCTCTGTTAAAGCTGTTTGTTTGAGAGACTGTAGATGCCTAAAAATAAACCTAAAGTGAAATAGATAACAAATAAACCAGCCGACATATATGACATTCTTCCAGGCTTCCACTAGCTTGGAAATGGGCCTGTTCACATTTGCTTTCACACCAACAAGAAATACAGATCTGGCATACCAAACAAGACTTGCTTGTTAAGTTCTCAGAGCATTTTAATTACAACTTAAAAATAATTCGAGTACAATAGTTGCAACAGATACACAGTTTTAAAGCTTTAATTCAAGATTCTAGAATCCTATGAGAAATTTAAACAATGAAAAATATTATAATTGTGTATCATGCTGTTCTGAAGATTCAAATTAATATAAAGGTTGAGAAATCAAACTGATGGCACAGAAAACATGTTCAGATTAAGAAATAGCAGATTGGCAAGAGTTCCTAAAGGCGTGGAGATAAGACAAACAGATTTAAAAAAATAATAATTTTGCAATAGGTTGTGATGGAGCTACAGATGAATACTTCTGAACTTCTTACACAAATTATGCTGTGGTAAATTTAAACCCTGGGAAAACCAACTTTTGGCATGAGTAATAAACTTTTAAAATTAACATGGATAATTGAGTTTAGTTCATATTTCTTTCATAGGAAGTTTTTGTCTAGTGACTTTGTGGAACTTGGAACCAGAAGCTTCTAAATGTAACCCTAGTTCTATTTTACTGGGTGCATGAGGGAAATCACTTAACCTTTCTGCCTCATTTTTCCTACTTGTAAAATGGGTACATTAATAAGTACCTGCTTCACAGGGGGAGTTGGCGGATTAATGAGTTAGTGTTTGTCCAGCAACGAAGGATGAAAAATATGTGCAGCTCTAAGTATTATTACTATTTTAATTAATTTTGATTCCAGTCCTCTTGTTCTCTAGATATGAGAATTACGACTGCTAGAACAAAACACAGTACATTGATTGGTTTATTCTATTATGCTGAAGGTTAGACCTATGTCCTCCTGTCTCCATTGAGTGTAATGGTATTTCTGATTAAGAAGGAAGCACATTGTACTCAAATGGTTGAGCACTTTGACACATATGGGCCTGCTACTTTTTCTTAAGTTAACTGCCCATTTTTATTCCTAGTTGTTATTGCTATCACATTTAAATGTAGTTTATGATGTTTGCAGAGGATTGATGAAGGCATTGTGGTGCAAAGATTAAGAGTTGTGACTTTCTGGGATGGGCTGAGTTAATTGATATGAGTTTTGGCTGAATGATGTGAGGAGCTAATTTGGTCATACCTGATTTGTACATCAAGTTTTTTTTTTTCTTTTAAAATCATAGGTCAGACAATTCTCCCCTGATGAAGTCATCCTTCTTACTCCAAGTTGCATATTTTCTACCCCAGTAATTCTCAGCCAGGAGTCCGTGTACCCTTGAGGATATATGCAGATGTCTTAGGGCAGGGGTGGCCAACCTGTGGCTCTTCAGAAGTTAATATGCAACTACTTGTATAGACACCGACTCCGGGGCTGGAGCTACAGGTGCCAACTTTCCAGTGTGCCGGGAGGTGCTCACTGCTCAATCCCTGGCTCTGCCCCCCTCCATCTCTTCCCATCCCTTCCCTTGACCTGCCATGCCCTTGCTCCTCCCCCTTCCTCTCCCCAGAGCTTCCTGCATGTCACAAAACAGCTGATTGGGAGGAGCATGGAGGGAGGGAGAGGCATGTTGATCAGCATGGCTGCCAGTGGGCTGGAGGCACTGGGAGTAGGGGAGCTGATGGGGGGCTGCTGATGTATTACTGTGGCTTTTTGGCAATGTACATTAGTTAATTCTGGCTCCTTCTTAGGCTCAGGTTGGCCACCCCTGTCTTAGGGGGTTACACCAACTCATCTAGATATTTGCCTAGTTTTACAACAGGCTACATAAAAAGCACTAGCGAAGTCAGAGCAAACTAAAATTTCATACAGACAATGACTTGTTTATACTGCTTTATATATTATATGCTGAAATGTAAGTTTGTTTCATTTATGTTATTTATGTTCCAATTGATTTATTTTATAATTATGTGATAAAAATGAGAATGTAAGCAATCTTTCAGTAATAGTTTGCTGTGATACTTTTGTATTTTTATGTCTGATATTAAGCAAGTAGTTTTTAAGTGAAGTGAAACTTTGGGGTATGCAAAACAAATGAGATACCTGAAAGGGGTACAGTAGTCTAGAAAGGTTGAGAGCCACTGTTTTACCCTAAAGAATAATCTATAATATAAAGAGAGGGGCAAGTTTTCAAAATGCACAAGTTTCATAACGGTTACATTTTGGGGCATGAAAAAACTTGATCTTGTGAGCACAAATTCTGCTTGCACACACAAACATAATAGCTAGAAGTTTAACTACATGAACTCAATCCAGAAATAGTTTATGATACAAATTCAAAAGTTTTGTAGACACCAAAAGCTTTCATTAAAATAAGTTGGTTTCAAATAACTTAGATGCAGAAAATTAAAGGTGCAATTTTAGAAGCACTCTCATAAAATGTGTCTGTAGAGACAGTCTATCTCCAGTGTACCTTAACTGGGAGTATTTAAGAAGAAAATAAAATACGTCATACTGTTTTAATATACTAGAAGATTTGCTAAAAATATATATTTTGTTTCTCCATAGTTTTAAGGTAGCCAGCTCTACAGTATACTTATGAATAAAGCTATTCAGAGTGCATTGACACAAAATACAATAGCCCAGGTGCATTTTTAATATGTATATGCTAATAGAATGTTTTCATTTTAATGTCATTCAGTGTGTACTGCACAATACCTGCAGTAATTTTTCTTTGTGCATTGAAACCAAGATTTCTGCCCATTGGAGGTCATCAAAGAGCCTGTTGAACTTTCTGCAAGAGTAGGGTTGTTAATCCTGCTGACCTGGCCAAATTCCAGTTTGGCTAAGTACTATTATTTTCCCTACAGATTTAATTTCGTAAAGTATTTTCTTCACTTCCTGTCCTAAATTGTTGTGTAGGCTTATTATGTGCTGTACAACAGCTGTTGCACTCCACCCCAGAAGTGACTACATATCAGTTGTAGAGGGCATTTACTACAGAGTAAGGGCCACATTAAGTTTGCAACTAGGCTTCCATTAAAAGCCTTGTATGATAAAAGAACAATAAAAACCAAACCAAACCCACTAATTTTGTTTACAAATATCTTAGGCTACGTCTACACTACAGGATTATTCCGATTTTACACAAACCGGTTTTGTAAAACAGATTGTATAAAGACGAGTGCACACGGCCACACAAAGCACAATAATTCGGTGGTGTACGTCCCTGTACCGAGGCTAGCGTTGATTTCTGGAGCATTGCACTGTTGGTAGCTATCCCTAGCTATCCCATAGTTCCCGCAGTCGCCCCCGCCCATTGGAATTCTGGGTTGAGATCCCAATGCATGATGGTGCAAAAACAATGTCGTGGGTGATTCTGGGTAAATGTCGTCA